>NW_020955386.1:329362-330651 GCF_003031625.1 Empidonax traillii | reverse complement strand
CCTTCTCTGTATTTCCTATTGTTGGAGTTAAATTACTTCCTGCTTGGAGAGTACTCATAAAACCACTGGTGGCTGTGAACCCCATTTTGGATATCTGCCTTTACTCATGTACTCTATAAGGAATTCATGGTGTGATTACATAAACCAGTGCACTGTCCTATGGAAATAACAGAGATATCTCTGAACAAATCAGTTATGCTGCAAGCACCATGACTAGCTCAGGCTGATAGCCCTAATTTGAGCTCCAGTACAACCTTTACCACCACAGGAGAGACCAGATTCCACTCCGCTGTTGCAACAGATGTTTGTTTAACAGAAGATGTGCACTAACCCAGACAACTAATACATAATTATTCAAATGCCCTATAAATTAGCACCTTGTTTAACTGCTCTCTCCCTCTGATCATTGAAGAGGGACTAATTGGGAAAGAGGTTTAATTAGTAACCAAGGACACTTTTGGACTAGGCCTACAGAGGACAGACAACGTCTTATCTACATGAAAAAAAGAAAAAAAAATCACATTGTAGGCACTTAAAGTTAGAAAAGTGTCAGAGGAGTTTAAAAATGAAAGGCTGTGGAAAGAGCACAAAGATTGGAATGACTCCCCTGGGAAAGGGGAAACTCTCTATCCTTTGGAAAAACATAGCTTAGGTCAGATATCAATAAAATTCTGATAGGAAGAAATGACTTTTCGGTAGCATCTCAGAAATGAAGTCCCATTTATGCAGTACACACTAAAATAGACAAGAGGACCACAAGTAAATACTTATTTCCCTACAAATGCCAGAAGTCTAACAGTGTGCAAAGACTGACCTAGAATGTCGTGTTTAAACATTGACAGCAAGGGGTTTAGAGTCTCCTGGTACTTGAGAAAAGACAGTTTAACAACAATACCATCCTGTCAGTGGAGACATGCTGAGTGAGATCAGAGCCACTGGAGGTACAGAAAATACAAAGAAGTGAGGCAATTTGATAGTCTCAGCTATATGGACAACTGTTATTTCCTGCAGTAACTGTGTTCTTGAAGCAACTGGTCAGAGAACCTACAAAAAAAGAAACTGGTGGTTGAATTATTTCTGAACCCAGCAGAGATTCAAAATGTTACCTTCGAAAATTTTGACCATAGTGAACTCACCAACTATCTCTTTGGAGGACTTAAACGTGAGATCCGAAAAGCTCACTCAGGAACAATTAATTAGTAGGTTAGATAAAAAGAAGTAAAAAAAAAAAAAAAAAAAAAAAAAAAAAAAAAAAAAAAAAAAAAAAAAAAAAAAAAAAAGAAAGAGAA
>NW_020955386.1:29403-327872 GCF_003031625.1 Empidonax traillii | reverse complement strand
GAGATGGACTGTGTGACCGAGATGGCTGATTTACCAACATCAAGGGCAAAGTTCTGCACCTGGGTCAGGGCAATCCCAAACACAAGTACAGGCTGGGCAGAGAATGGGTCTAGACTACCCCTGGGGAGAAGGACTTGGGGGTGTTTGTGGATGAGAAGCTCAACATGACCAACCATGCACTTTCAGCCCAGAAAGCCAATCATGTCCTGGGCTGCTTCAAAAGAGGTTCAATCAGCAGGTCAAGGGAGGTGATTCTGCCCCTCTACTCTGCTCTTTTGAGACCACATGTGGAGTACTGCATTCACCTCTGGGGCGCCTATCCCAAGAAAAACATTGACTTGTTGGAATGAGTTCAGAAGAAGGCCATGAAGATGATCAGAGGGCTGGAGCACCTCTGCTATGAAGACAGGTTGTGAGAATTGGCGCTGTTCAGCCTGGGGAGGACAAGGGGGAATGGCCTTAAACTGAAGGAGGGTAGGTTTGGATTGGATATTAGGAAGAAATTCTTTAGTGTGAGGGTGGTGAGGCACTGAAACAGGCTGCCCAGAGAGATTGTGGATGCCACATTCCTGGAGGTGTTCAAGGCCAGGTTGGATAGGGCTCCAAGTAGCTGGTCTAGTGGAAGGTGTTCCCGCCCACGGAAGAGGGCCAGAACTAGATGATCTCTAAGGTCCCTTCTAACCCAAACCATTCTATGATTCTTTATTTCTATGATTTGCAAAAAGAAGAAAATACTGAAGTTATAAAGTTTGGTAATGGTACCAAAATATTCAGTCAATAAAAACTGTCTGGTTGCAAAGAACTGCAAAAGAACTGGGAAATAAGATTAGAGCTAATATTCAATATTATTAAGGGTAAATAAACCCATGCAGAGGGGAAAAACTCCTACCTTTATCGGTTTATAAGTACTCACCACAACACAGGAAAGAGTTTCTGGTGTTTTTGTTGATAGGTCCATCAGACTGTGGTGCTCAGTAAAGGCACATGAAGAAAATGGAATTTTATGAGTTTTTAGGAAAGGAATAGAGAACGAAGCAGCAACACAATGTTATGCCATGGGTCAGCACCTCAGCTTACCCACGTTTTGCACACCTTTAGCTCCTACATCACAAAAATCATGTGGCAGAGCAGGAAAAGGACAGAGAAAAGCAAGAAGGATGATCAGCAGTATGGAGTGACTTCTGGAAGAGAGGAAATGGACTGTGCTTCTTCAGTTTGGAAAGATATGCTAGAGTCTTCAAATGATTGGAATAGAAAGGTTAATACAGGCCCATTATTTGTTATTTCTTCTGACACAAGACCTAGAGGATGCCAAAGGAAATTCCTGGCCAGCAGCTGTAAAGCAAATAAAAGGAAGAATCTAGGCCCTGTAGGATTCATTGTAAATTAATTGCCATCCAGAGTTGTGAAAGGAAAAAGCCCCCATCTATGAAATATATTCAAAAAGCAATTTGGCAAATTAATGAGAGAAAATATCAGTTCACCAAGGGTTATTATGCCCACGAATACAGACTTTAGTCAGGAAGTCCAAAGGAGTATACTGAAGATTGCTGAGGTGTCAAAATCTGCAACTGAAGTGTTAAGGTTGTATAAATGGAAAAGGAAGAGGTATGTCTGTGTCTGGAAGCAGCAGAAAGAAAAGCAGAAAAAGGTAGATAAGAATTGCAGGCACTAGTGGCACCCAAATCAGCAGATGCTCAAATTCCTAGCTCATCTACGTGCAGCTTTCCAGGACAGTTTAGGTGGGAAGGCACCTTGGGAAATCATCTAGTCCAGGCCCCTGCTCAAAACAGGGTCAGCAGAGGGCTACAGCCAGCTGAGTTTTGAATGTCTCTAAGGGTGAAGAGTCCACAGGTCCTCTGTGTGACCCATTCCAGTGTTCAATCACCATCACAGTACAAGAAAGTTTTCTCATGTTTAAATGGATTTTCTTGTGTTTCAACTTGTGCCCATTGCTTCTTGTGCTCACTGGTTGAGAAGAGTCTGCTTCCACTTTCTTTCCTTCCCCCTCCTCACACTGACAAGAGCCACTGATTCTTCTCCAGGCTGAACAGTTCCAGCTCCCTCAGCCTCTTGTCATATGTCAGGTGCTTCAATCAGTTTTGTGATGACTTCTCTTATGACAAGGTTTCAGATTAAGCTTTGCAGTAATGTTCCTACAGCGCTACATTATACATCAGAGATGGATTTGCTTTATTCAGAACACAAGACTTCGGTTGGATGCAGTACAGCTGGTTTTAAGTGCGTTCACTGTCCTGTCTGTTTAGGTTCCTTCCCTACTGCCATGCACACAGTCCCTCTCCCAGTCAAATGGGCATCTCCAGTAAAATACACTCAGTGCACTGGAGCTTCCACTTCCCTAAGGGTAAATATTGTTGAATACAGTGCAAACACCATTACAAAGAAAAAGTTTACAGACCTTTTTCTGAAATGGCTTTGAAATGTCAGTGTTGTTTCCCAAAACACAATGCTACATTCCGATAGTGGAAGCCAGGGGAGCTCAGCTAACAAAAGCAGAAAGGTCTAGTTGTGTTATATTTATTGCTGCCCACAAGAGCAGCAAGTAAAAGACCCAGCAAAGTAATGGGAAACCATAACAGGACTTCAGGTTCTAGTGACATAGCTGGGAAATTGGTTTCCTGCTTTTATACATGCCTCTCTTTATACATCCTTCATTTAGATACCAAAGGTTTCTCAAAATAGTTTACGATTTTTTTAAGGACCTATTAAGGTAAGAATACAGAATTATTATTTGCAACATCATGAAATAGACTTTTTTACACTTGGGCAATAGGGAGTTTTAAATTCACACCACACTTCAAGCATGAGTTATTTAAACTGGGAAAATCTTTTCAAACTTCAGACAAAAAAGTGAGATTCATTATATATTGTGCAAAAGCTACCAACTCATATACATGACATCAAGTCATATATTACAGACATGAAGCCTTTCACATTTTACTGAATGTCATAAGGTTTGCAGTTCCCACATTGTGTTTCAGTATTTCTGCCAAAATTGCCAACAAAGAATGTGTCTTTAACTTCTCTGACCCTATTGTGTCAAAAACATCTCTCATGCACCCCATACAGTATCTTTTAGACCTACTTAGTGTTCATTTCTGAAATTTCAGAAATGCTCAATAGGAAAACCTCAGAACATACAATACAGCTTCCTTACATCTGGAACCATACATCAAAAATCATGCCTAGAAAAAATGTTCAGCAATTTTTTTCTTACAAATTTAATGAAAGAACTACTAGTATTTCCACCAAAATAAGCTAGATATTGGAAAAGTCTAAAAAAAGAAGTAATTGAGCTGATAAAAATGAAATTAGTTTTGCCGTTTCATTCTTTATCAGGTCTTAAATATCTACCAAGAAGAAAAGGCAGAGCTCATTAATTCTAATATCAAAATTGAAACTTCATATTGATTATTGTATCATTCACTGCATAAAATTGTTTACTATTTAGATTTATAGCTCCCCTTGCACATTTTTCTTCTTACTTATTAGCCATAACTAAAAATATATGATTATTTCAAAGTAAACATGTAAAAGTCCACTAATTCTTAACCTGTACCTCAGCTCAAAAAAATCAAATATCAAACAAATATTGAACTCACCTATTAATTAGTGCTGTGTATTCCTATTCCCATTTTCTTTTACCAACATTATGGATGCTTGAAAAGACCTCTCATTCTAATACAGAAAAGATGCTGGATTTCCTTTAGGCAGTCTTCCACTGTGATCCTCCAGAAGTGTCATCTTCCCCCCCAAAAAAAGTATTTATTAACCTAAAAATACCTTTGAGAAGATAAATGCTTTCCTTTAACTCACAGGGTATCTGTGAAACAGGCATAGGAGTGAGGGGTATTAGTTGAAGTTTTTACTGTGCTTTGAAGGTAAGTGCACCAGCTGTTGTGGATACCATGCACTTAAGCAATGAGTTTGTATAACCTAGAGATTTTTCAAATATAACGTTAGTCATGATACCACTTGATATGGTTTTTGTGAAAATACCACTTGGGTAATTTTAGAAAATGCAAATTCTGTTCTCCTTGAGTCACCAGTGTCTTCTCCCCCATTAGAATGTATTTAAGAAGTGTTCTATTTTCCTGGAGCTTGAACTTCAAATGCTTATTTCATTCACTTACAGTTCTTATGTTTAGTACAGATAAGTTCCTCAGCTGCTGATCTACTTGCAAACTATTTTTCTGAAGACCTCAGATTGACCTGTCTTGAATTTTACTAAGTTATAGCCATTCATAACAGTCTATAAATACAAAGTCCATTTCCATTCTCACACACAAACGACCCGCCTTAAAGACTATTCAACAAGAACCAAAGCTTTGCTTAGCTTATGAGAAAATACTAGTAAATCTCACCACTTTGCATATGAGACATATGAAAAATTATAAATTCAATATAAAAACCTATTCAGAAACTAAGGATTAACCAGACCGGACAAGAAAGGGAGGAGCTTAAGAAAAGAAACAACCCTCACCTCATGCAAGTCTAAGTGTGTCTCAATAAACTGCTCAGGCAATGAGGTGGGCTGAAACATGCTGGAAGAACTGAGGGTATCCAGACTTCTTGGTGCAGACATCATTAGTACTATGGCAGAACCTGGATATCTTGGCATAACTGAATATCCCCAAAGTACTGTTGGTATTGATGTGCAGCTTCTTCCAAAGTTAACTGAGCCACAGGGAGGACAGGAACTGAGCCACAGGGACAGAGAAATCGCTTCCATGGTTAAATCAGAAAAGAAGATGCTAAAGATGCATTGCTTGCAGAAGTAAACACAGTGGAAATAGCTCTCTCTTACTACTGAGAACAACCTCTCACTGACAAGAGATGCATAGAAGAATAAAGGATCTGACACAGCAGCTGACACTTCCATTTCAAATGCAAGCAGGTTAACATCTGGGAAACTTTAGTGACAGGTAGCAATGGCTAGGATTTACACTTTGGCCCAAAATTGTCAATCCTAAGAGCAGAGCTCTTAGCAGGTCTGCCACAAGTTAATTCCTAGGGTGTGCAAAGACTGTCAATCAGATGAACTCCACATAATCTGTGTGGTTCTTGCCCAAAACACCAGCTCACCATATCAGACAGTACTCTGTTGTGGAGTGAGTTCCAGTTAGAGGCAGAGTTGGTGTGACATGGAGTCATATTCTTTCACCAGTACTTACTGCATTCTATCCTGTTTCAAAAAGAGTATGTATGCCCAAGTTTCTGCAGTATCAAATTAATGTTATACATTTTAACTTCTTATAGCTCAAAAGCAAACCATTGGCTGGTTCTGTGCAATGAGGCCATTTCATCATGGACAGTGAACCAAATTCACACCATTTTTTCAAATGCAACGTATTTATACAACCTGTGTTTTAATTCCTGTTTACAGACCAGCAGCAGCACTTAAGACCATTAACAGAAAGAATTCAAACAAGGCACAAGGCCAAATTTCCCACAAAGTTTTTTTGATTTCCTTAATTGGGTCACAGGTACAGTTATACCAAGAAGGTAATTTTCCAATAAGGAAATCTGTTCTAGAGTCTGTTTCTGTGATAAATATTTGGGCATTCAGGTTTTATCATCTTGACTGAATTCTAGACACTTCCAAGGACAACCTTTTTGTAGTTGTACATCAAAACAGTTGAAGACAACATCTTGATAATGCATGGAAGACATCAGAAAAACGAGTTTAAGCTCTTTGAGAAAGATATTGGCTTCTGCCCAAAGAATCCCTTAACTCCTCAGTAATGAATAAACCTCCTGTACTAGATGGCTTTCTAGTACACAAATTAGCTTATTGTCTTTACCAATCTGCTTTACACTATCAAAGTTGAACCAACCATTCCTTGGTATTTAAGCTGTCTGTGATTCTTCTGTTATTTCCATGAGTTTGGGTCAAAACCTGTCATAAGAACACAAGAACAGTGAATGTACCAATACTCAAGTGCCCTTTTTTTTTTTTTTTTTAAAGTTTTACTATAAAATAATTATTGTCAATAAGCCTACAACAATTGACTGAAGAAAGCAGACAGTAATGGATATCCACAACACATAGTATTGCATAATCTTACAAATTTAACAGAAATTTTATACAAGTTTCCTCCTGTATTGAGAGCCTTGCAGAAGACACTGCCCTTGGGGAGCTGGTGATCTTGGAAAGCCATACCAGACATATCACACCTAGTAACCCCGGCAGGAGGGACTGGTGTGAAAATATAAGTGGCAGTGTCATCTGATGGGATGTAAGATTTACTTGCTATCTATATTCCTCTTCCTATTTCTATCTTATTATTATCGAAGCAATTTCATTATGTTATTTGTAGACATGTCCTTCTTACTGAGATCCTGAAAGAACCATGTGCCCCCTTCATTGCAGAGCACCCTCCAAGGCAATAGATATGGTCAGAGAAACTGCTGATGCAGCTGAACTCTGTTGTTGGAAATCACCACACAACTACCAGAGATGGAATTAGTTTGTTTCCGTAGTTCACTCATGGAACTCAGTTATCTTCCCTCTCAGAGCAAGTATGATCTATCTATATATAAATATATATAATATATAATCAACAGCTTATGCATCGTGGATACATGTTTATCTATGATGACTACAGCCTTGAAGAAAGAAAAATGCAAGCCAAGCTTTATTTCCAACTCTGCAACCAGTAGCCATGGTAGGCAAGACCGAAAGTCCATCCCAATACCTCCTCATAACCCTTAAATAAAGCTAGTAGAGATGCTTAACAGGAGAGTTCAATACACAGTGAAGTTTTGCCCACTGTCTTACCAAATTCTGGTGGAGCTTACTGATTACTCAGTCTACTGTTGTATTTTTTTGCTGCAATACAACCTAGTTTCTTGTAGAGACTTTGCCAAGACACACCTTGGAAAATGCTTTTTCTGAAATCTGAGTCCAAATTGTTTAACTTCTTTACCTCAGTCACCTAGATGGAGAGATAAGATTAAAATGTCTTTCTCTGTGAAACATCTTTGAGATATTCCAGGTGAAGTCTCCATATAAATGTACAGTATTAGATTATTAGTATAATTTTTGATATGGCTTCTGCCTTACATTTTATTGGGAAGTCAGTAAGCACAGTACTTCTCATGTTCCATTGTGTGGTTTCCTTTGTCAGACAAAACCTGGTATCTGCTTCCCTACTAATATCAATGCCCTGTCTGAATGTATTTTAAGAGCTTATGATATTTGGCAATGAGTGGGTTTGATTTTGTTATTGTTGGGCCAGAAGGCAGTGCATTTAATTTAAACGTTAGCACAAGATGGGATTTATCAGATCGAGAAATCATGCAATAGTAGAAAGGGGTGTATTTCCTTTAAAAACAGGGGCCCTTTGATATCTGTTTGATGCCAAAGGTTTTCATCTGTTTGACTGACAGCCACATACTCTCATTATACTGACTGTAAATCAATAATGAGACAAGGGAAGCTGGACAAGGATGCAAAAGCAGATTTTTTTTGGCAGCTGTATGTAATGCATTTGAACTTGTGAATGAAAGATGGTGACGTGCCTTTAGCTCAACCCAAAAGCCCTTTCTCAGGAAAAAATGTACTTAAAACATATTTGCGGAGCAGTGTTAAGAAAACAATTAAAAATTACTGATGCATTTTTACTGGAAAGTACAAATAGGAATTTAAGCCTTTCCTGGTCAATGATACCGATTAGTGGAGCAACATCCACTGGGAGTCAGCTGCTGTGCTCAGTAGGCTTCAGAACCTCAGCCCAAAGCAACATTTCCAACCCGTCTCACCATCACCCAAACACCAGCATGGCTTGCCCTATCCTTCGCGCGTCACAGAGCCCAGGTCAGAGCAGATGGTGTGGGTTGGGCCTACAGCTACTTTGCTCCTGAATCAGCACTGCTTCTGTGCTTCCGAAACTGGGCCCCACCTCTCTTTTTCAGCTGATTAAATTTGACATTTCCGTTCAGTAAAAGAGAGAGCATAGGCAGGAACTTCACCAAAAGTTTGAACAATGCAATAATTTTATTAGTGGTGACAGCAGCATCTGGGGTTTCTAGAACACACACCCCAACACAGTCACGTATTTCTGTGAAAAGCCACCATCCTCAAATTAAAGCTTTTGTGTTTAATGCTCACCTTTACAATTGGACCATATCTTACATAGTTGCTTGGGTATGGCTTATTCATTTGAAAGAAAAATTTTAAGTATGCATTTCTGTCTTTCATTTTTTTTCTTTCCTCCCCTTTGGGTAGTGGCATATGTTGACTCTTCTTAGCTTTAACAGAAATGTTATATATACTGAGATTCTACCAGGACAAGAAATGAACAGAAATATTATACATAGCTAAATAAGAAAACACAGATTATTGTGTGAGCCCCCGAAGGCCTACTTTGTCTGTGCAACAGTTTGTTTTACTTTTCATAAAATATATTTTGGCTGTAGCCAGATTGATGGTGATTATATTTGAAATCCCTCCCACAAATCTGTCACATAAACACATCATTAATTTAAGATATTTAAAATTATTTGGATAATAAATATGTTTTTTTATTCATTAGCAGATACTGGTCATTGCTATAAGATCAGCAAACAATAAAATGTTCCCTGTATTAGCAGCCCTTAGATGCCAGGATTTGCTACTGCTTTAAATGCATTCATTTAATAGTTAGAAACCTATACAGCTTTGAAAAAAAAAAAAAAAGAAAAGAAAAAAGCACCTCAAGTAATATCAGATGTCTTATTAACCTAGAAAGACTGAACTACACAACTTCAGAGATGGCAAAATTTGCAGATTCTCTTTTTGCCAAACAACAACAAAAGCCAACAAAAAACCCGCCCTTAAACAGATCTTTGAAGTTTGATACAAAGCAAATCCTGAGCTTCATCAGCATTTCTGCTGATAATACCAGTAGTTTGAAATCTTCCAGCAAAATTTAAAAAAAAAAAAAAAAAAAGGCAGAAAGAAAAAGCAATCTTGAGCTGCTGCAGTGAAGGGGGCAGGAAGTGCCCACTGCAGGGTCTGTGGTCCACACAGCTTTTATTTCATGGAGACACACAGACAGCTTATTCCCTGGTGACAGCTCTCTGCGCTTTCCAATCCTGCACAGGATTTCCTTCTGTCTGAAAGTGTAAGAGTCGATCCAGTAAACACTCTGCATATGTGTTCCAGCTGCTGTGCTCATTCTGCCAGCGCAGCCCAGTGACAAGAAAAGTATTATTTCCTACTAAAACCTTCTAATCACCAGACCATGCCATTTTCATCTGGCTGTTTCAGGCATCGAGAGCTTGTATTGCTTTTGGTAACTCAATCATGATTAAGAAATTAGGTTTTGCATCTCAGCACATTAACCTCCATCTCAGGATTCTACAAGATGAACTTGTGAGCTGTCGGGGTTGTGCTGAGAGTTGTTTCCAGGAAAGCTTGCATTGATTATTATAGGTTGCAGAACATATATTCTCCTAATATTAATATGTATGCAAATTCATGTAAATACATAGATACATATGCATTATATATATATATTCACATTATATACAATACATACACACGTGTGTAAAAGAATTTACCTTCTGTACAATTTGTTGATGTCCCTATTTATTTTGGCAGGGTCTTGCCTTTACAGGAAGAGGAGTTTTTTTGTTGCAAAGCCTTGCACAGCTTTGCTATTCCTTTCCAGAACAACCGCGTGGAACGCGACAGAGAGAAAGTTTCTCAACCTGCAGTAAAGAAAATTACTTAAAAACAAGCTTAAGGCATATCCTATTACTAACATAACAATTACTTTTTTTTCAAAACTGGACTATCCTGTCCCTAGGGAAACTTTAGTAGATTTCTTTTTAACCCTTTCTTTAGAGGAATTGTGTTGACTTTTTAAAGTCTAATTCATCAAATATTGTTCAAAGAATATATTTTGTTCAGTACTAATGGGTTTTTTCCTTTGAAGGGAACCAGTGACAACAGCTCTGCTATGCTGCATTTCTATACATTTTCTTGAAAGGTAAAACAAAACACAAGTCCAGTTCTCATCAATTTTCATTTTCAGGTTTACATTTTTTATCCCTCTTCTTTCACAAAACAAAATCTCCACAACCTCCATGCACTTAGAACAGGAAGTTTCTAATTGTTCAGCCCCCGTGTACTCAAACAGGGTCGACAGGAGAACCCTGATTGTTCAAATGGAAATTGGAGCATGGTAATTACACACTCAAAACTGACTTCAAATAAAGGGCTAAGCCTTTTCTATACAGCACAAAATATGCAAACCTAAGTTCAAACAAGGACCAATTCACCATAATACTCTTTTCTATGCAGCAAAGAGCAATTATATTTTCAACTCTCATATTTACATTTTGATGATTATTTTAATGTTTTAATACACATAAAGGAGGCAAAGGAAAAGCAAACATTTTCAGACCTGTAAATATGATGAACCAACATTTATGTTGGCACTGGATTTCTCCACTTAGCAGCACATTAACACAAAATTTTGCATTAAAAAAAAAAATCCCACAATTATGTTTTTTTAAAAAATGATGTCTTTCCATAACCCATTTCATATGAAAATATCCATGTTTTATGCCCTTCCTTTAAAACCAATCAAAATATTTTACTAGGTTGATGAAGTAGCTTGGCAATTCGGCATCTACATCTGCATTGCCATTGAGGACTACAGTTCAATTCCCAGCTCTACTTGCTGAAACAGATGTGGAAACCACACCACTGATCTTCACATGATGTATGAAGGAACTCTCTCCTTCAGGAGAACTGCATTCCTGGAGAGCAGAGTGCCAGCCAAGGATACCAAAATGAGCTAGGGTTGTGAATCACCCAACACTGGATTTTACGGTAAGACTTTCCTGCTGTGGACAGGCACTGTATCATCACATGCCATCTGCATTTTTATCCATCTGTAATGTAGGGATGAGCTTATCCCCTTTAATGTCCATGTGATCTATGCTTAAAGTATAAAGGCAAATATTTAAGGAGGAAAAAAAGCAAAACCACCAAAAAAGTCCTTGTAATATTTTGCTTCTTATTGAAAATCATTCCTTTGGGGTGTCTTTCATGATGAAAACTTGACACAAATAGACCTTTTTGAGTGTCTGTTAGTGACGTAATAACCACATTAATATTCACACCTAGTGCATTCACCAGTTTGTCTGTTCTTAATATTCTTTATAAATTCCTTTTTGTTAAGTCACTCCAGATAGTGTGCATCAAAGGGATTATGGCACTTAATAGGTGATTAAAGCCACTCACCCTTCAGCCTCGTGCCTGCAATGCCACCTTAGGCATACAATAATAACCCTAAAAGGACTAGCTGTCATGTCTCATTGCTTAATTATATTGTCATGAAGGTGCCCTCCCCAGAAACCTCTTTTAGGAAATCCAAAAGAAACAAACTCCAGCAGTAGTTTTCTTTTCTTCAAAGGTTTTTACAATTATTATTATTTTATTCCCTAAAAACTTAAGGCAAACACCAACAATCTTAAACAAGCAAATCTATATAGCCACGAGTCCAAAGAGTCCCAGACCTCAGGCTGATATGAAATATCTCCCAAGAGATGGAAATCCTGTCCTGGCAGGAATCCACTATGGCAAAGAGGGGCTCAGTGGTTATTTCAGCCTGTAATACCTGTTGTTTAGCAGTAATTTTCAAGGGAATTAATTTCAGTTCAAATGAAACATCCAGGGACTTTCCACACATCTTGAGTCGCTGGCTCCCAGCCCACTCCAGGAGGGACAGTGAGCGCCTCTCAGGCACAGCCTACAAGTTTCTTGGTGGCCAGAGTTTTAAGTAATTTAATGACCGTCTTGTTTCACCTAGTTTTGTTCAAGTGCAAGATGACTTCTGTAACTCTGCATGGGCAGCCCCAGGCATTCCCAGAGAAGCAAAAGACCCACACCTTTTCCTCCACATGGAAACACTATGAGAGAGACTTAGCAATAATTAAAATCTCTCATCCCCAAATTTGGCTATGTACAAATCAGCGATAACTCTTTTTCATTCTGTTTTTCTACAGGAATAGATGACTTGTAAGTCATTTCTTCTGAATAGTGAAGACACTATTCACAGATGTTACCACGAGGAGAAAAGGAATTACACTTACGTAGCTTAACACAGATTTCTAACAGTGCTCACAGCGTTACCCCTTTGCCATCCAAGGGGCACGATGAAAGGCAGGACATACGAGTCAGTCTCCTACCATGCATGGATCTAGATCTGAGAATTATTTCCTCCGTTCTGTGCTTTTTCACACATTTATAGATATGCACACACAGAATCATTGCTCACTTTAAGTAAATATGACCAAGACCACTTCCATCTAAAAAATTGCTACAGGCAACAGTGTGAGGAAATCACTCTGCATTTAATCATGAAATTATAAGAGTTTGACAGCTGTTCATGATAAAACATTGAAGAGTTTAACAGAGCTGTGATTTGATAGCTTCGTATTACAACAAGCTAGTCCTGTCTGTTCGTGTTTCAGTAATTAACTCACATCACTCTGTCTAGCTTTGTGCAGTAAGAGCAGTTTTAGTGGCGGAAACTTACTTTACCCTTCTGCTACTTAGTCTGAGCAGCTCTGATGTGTCTGAGTCTGTCATGTCAGTACCAGTGACAGACAAATCTGGGAATACAGCTCAGGCTGTAGATAAGCCTTAGGAACACTGCAAAAGAGCATAAGCCGCAGCTTTACTTTTCTAATCAATTTTTGCTTGCACATTGGTAGAATCTAAATCATTGTGTGTCCTTGACCAAGTATTCCATACTGTCATGGAGCAATACATGCTGCTTCACTGTGATGCTACAGGCACCTCCAGGTCTGATGTCAAATCAACTACATTTATAGCAACTATTAAGCTGCTAATGCAAAGTACAGTACAAATATAAAAGCAAGCAATATAATGCTAAAAAAAAGACCTATCAGAGTTTAAAATAGTTTCTGGCAGTCCAGTATTTTGAAGTGCATAGCTGACTTTCAGAATAGCTGAAATTTTCATCCGTAAAAAAATGATCCTGTTCTTTGTAATTTCCGTATGTGGAGTCAATCCAGTCCATTACAATTCAATTCACTGACTTCAACAGCAAAGAAAACAATCATTAGCTAGCAACCTATAAAGATTTCCTTTCTTCGCGTGGTTCAGAGCCTTTAATCTGTTAGCAAGCAGAAGTGGCTGCTGAAGTGCATTTGTTCAGGGCTCAATTTAAAATATGAATTAACGGAGTTGCAACACAATTGTAAATGAAGATGTTTAACAGAATCCCTAAACATTACAGCTAGTCCATAGTAGATTAAATTCATCAAAAACACAGCTACAGAGATTCATATGAGTTGGGTGTCCAGTTAGGTGTTCTTAGTAGAACAATATTCTAAAGAAAATTTAACTGTAACTGCTGCACAGCAGCTACTGTAATTAGAAAACCTCCTATAATAGTACAGAGCAGCAACAGTTAATGGAGTTATTTAAAAAAAAAAAAAAAAAAAAAAAGTCAAGCTACCTCAAGAGGGAATATAGTTCTTTTAGAAAAATTACTTTTAAATAACATCCTAAAAGGCTAACGGGCCATTAGTCATTTTCACTAATGACAACAGGTAATTTATTGTCATGCACATGCCACACAGTTAACAAAGGGGTCAGCTCTAGGTGTGTTAGCAGCAGGAGTTCTCAAAATAGATGTGCAAGGAACAGTCACACTAATCTAAAAATTAGGTAAGATTTTCTATACTTTGTTTTGAATCAAATTATTCCCTGATAGAAATACTGAAACTTACAATGAAAAATACCCAAAGAACTGGGTTACATTCTGAAAAGCTGCTAATAATTTTGGGCATTCAACTGGCATTGCATTAGCAAAGTCAGATTATGAAAATTTGGGCTCAGCATTCTCCAAAAAAAGGACTATTTCCAAAAAGGCCCCATAAAAGTGACTGTTTCAGAAAATGGACCTGTTAGGTCATGTGCTGCTATGTTGTAAGTCCACAAAGAGGGATGTAAGTGGTGACATCCATGTAGCCATCAACCCTCAACAGGTTCCAGCACCATTACAGATTCTTCATCTGAGCATTTTTAGAGCCCAAGTGTCTGCAGGTTTCCTGGATGCTGTGAAAGAAGTATCTCTTAACTATACTACTGAACAAAAAAATCTGTAAAGTGGTCATTCTTTTGTTTTAAAGAACAATTATTAAATGAGGCCCTGTTTCCACCAACACTGAATCGCCTTTTAATTCAGACTAGTACGTAAATATCTGAAAAATGTCCATTGGAAGAGTTTTCATTATCATCAAGAACACCATCCAGGGAACAAATCTGGATGGTACCTGGTGGAAGTCTGTTGCCAGGGTTCCCCCAAGCTCTCCCTTACCCTGCAAACACCACCTGGGATGCGTAAGAAGCTTAGACTTGCTGCCTTCATAACTTCACTGGCTTGGTGACATGTTATGAATAGGAGAAATATTAGGAATGATTTTAAGCATTCCTTCTCTGACGCTCCAAATCCCTTGTTTACTTTATTGCCTGAGAGCTGTCAGATTGACCCCTGAGTTGACAAGTCCTGAAGTTGAGTGAAGCTGTCAAACAATGATTTGCAGTAGGCAGTCATCTCCGAAGGGTTTCACTACACAGGAATTCAAAGAGAAACAGCGATAACCTTTCAAACTCTCCTAGCTTTCTGCTGTTTGACATGCACAGAGTTTGAAGCAATGCCATTTAACAAAACGACATCAAACTTAAAGTAATTACTCAGCTGCATGGGAAGAGGTAGGAAAATACTTTGCTTTTTTTAAACAAGATTCCAGGTGGTGCTGATCTTGAACCTCAGAAAGTTTTATCAGAAATTATCAGTCTGGAAAAACACACTTGTAAGAAAGCTGCTATTGTAAAACCAGTATGGCTACAAAAATCAGTCCAAATTATTAAATTCAAATCCAAGTATGAACTAATACAAAAGTTTGAATTTCTTTTCGTCTGGAATTTTGATAAGTTTAAGCTCTCTCTCTTTCAGTGTATAAACCTAGGGAACAGTGACGGTTTTGACAATTGCTATTTACCCGGAGAGAAAGTTTACAACTTGATTTGGAAATTTTCTGTAATTTGTCATCCAGAAAATGTCCTTTGGGTTCCTCTCTGGAGATTGCATGGACTATTTCAATATTTAACTCTGTTCTTTAAACAGAGACTTTCAGAGGAGCCTGAAGTTCAACAAGTATTCAGAAAAGTGCATACACTTTTCAATAATAAATCCATCATTAAACTTCTTGGCCCCATGGCCTGCATCTCTTAACACCTTGTGCCATTTGTACGTGTTCTGAAAGGCTACAGAAGGATGCTGTTGGCTAACGGGGCTGCAGCAGCAACTCCAGATTTAAGGAAGAACAGAAATCTTTTAGTAAGATGATCAACTTGACACATAAGTGCTGAACAAATATGAAAAGGAAATATTTCACAATGAAGTACACATTTTTTGTTTAGAATATAAGAAGGCAAAATATACTTGCTTATTTATATTTAGGCTTATATAAAATTGTGTGATATGAGTATGGCATGAGGACTTCCTCACACTTTGGAAAGATGGAAGTGTTTTCTAGGTATTTTTTTAGTTTGCTGTATTTTTGTTTCCTAATTTAATGTTTAGTAAAATGTATTCATAATTTATAGTTTCTACAGAAACCTCACAAAACCAACTTTGTAGATAATTCCTCTTTTATTAAATTAATTAAATCATCAGTCAAACTTTTTTCTAACTTCCTCCCTCAAGTCATAACAGAAAGAGCAGAATTCCCTGTTTCATTATTCTCTTTTAAATCAGTCCAGTAGAAGGAAATGAAGTTTTCAAAGTGATAGCATGAAGGCTACAGAGGCAGGACTGGTGGGGCCTGTTCACTCTCCAGCACCGATATCCTTTGTGGCCTTTGGCAAGACACTGAGCCAGGTTCTAGTTCAGTTTCCCTGTAGGGAAAAAATGGGATTTATGTGGCATTAGATACATCAGCAATGTGAGTCTTGTTCTTTTATTTCCTACAGTATTTATACAAGTCCCACTCTCCTTGAAAGAGGTTTCTGGCAACACTTGGTACTACACAGTCACCAATACTAAGCCCTAACCTTTTACAGGAGGAAATTGGTCCTCCAATTAAACCTGATCCAAACAGCGTGCACTGTGTGAGAGCTGAGTGCTGTCCTGTGTTAGAAAAGGTGACAAATGTTAGACACAGTCAGGTCAGCTAGCAAGCAATTGCAAACTGCTCCAGGATCACACTGATGCTAGAATGCAGAGCACACACTACTCTCCTGTCACCGCAAAAAGCAAAAAAACCAACAAAATTAGCAAAAGGCAGTCGAACAAAGTGAAGCGCCTACAGCATGAATTTCTGGGCTTTGGCATGAGAATTAGATCATGTTGCTTATAGGACAGTAATTAGGAAGGGAGTTTCTAGCCTCATAATTAAAGAGTTAAAGGCTTACCAAGCCCTGAGTTGCAGATGTATTACATGCCATAAAAGGTGTCAAGAAAAGTTCAGGAGAGTTGCGAAGAAATCCTGCCAAAATTCGTGCCTAAACACATTTAATAACAAAATATGTGTACATGACAAGCATGTCTGACAGTTCAGTTTTCTAGACACTACATAGTGTTTTGAAGAAACATTAGATGTTTGTAGATCTGCTTTTTGCATTTAAGGGTGCAAACTAAAAGGAAAAAAGGGATAAGCATTGTATAACCAAAATACTTCTTCCTCATAAACTTTGGCAGCAATGCTTTTATTTTTGACAAACTGCTGTTTTGATCCTGTTGCAAGGAGTCCTGCTCACTTGGTGATAACATTCATTTCAGTTCTGGATACTTTCCTGCCCTCTCCTCCAGCTTCACATTTGCTACTTGTTGATATACTTTCAGTCCACTAGCAGTAGCTGGGTTTGCTAAAAATAGCACATGGTTTATGAGCTGGTTAGTGGTGATGATAAAGCAGAGGGAACCAATGCCTGCCAGGGCTTTGCACCCACTCAGGAACTCAGTGGGATGTGTGCACCTGGACTGTGAACACTGAGATCTTCCATTTTTGTGGTGGCTGAAGGGAGGATCAGGGTCTAGCCAGGCAAGGCAGGCAGATCCTACACTGGCAGATGGGAAGCTCCATTCTGCTTTGCATCTCCCCTAGGGTATATTGCAATAAAAGCTTCTCCTTCTTGCTGTAGGATTTAACATTTTAAGTCCTGATTCTGAGACTTTAGGCATGTGCTGAACGTTTTCTTCCTGTCTGCAGTCCCAGGGAGGACTTCTCGAAATATGTACAGCATGTAAATCTTCACAGATCAGGGCACAACACAAACAAGCCTGTGCCATTCAGTCTTGTGCTATATGCAAGCCCAAAGCTTAATACTATAGGGCACACACCATACAAAGAATGCAATTTTGTATTCCCAACTGCAGCAATTAATTTGAAGTCAGTAAAACTATACGTATGATTTAGGAATGGTGAATGCAGCCTTGAGAAAAGGTTAACATCAAGAGCACTCTAAGGAGGCTAACAGGATGGAGTTGCAAGCATATTTTCTCAAGAAAAGCAATTAAAAATGACATGATGTTAGAATAAGTCAGTCCAGAAAGAATAACAGAGCATTCACCTGCAAGCAATCTCATGAGACTGGTCAACGCTTGGAGAAAAAAAGCTGTTTCACAAATTGCCCAGAGTTTAACTTGAAGTCCATTTGGTAATTTTGTAAACACTGCTGCTTCCGTTTTGCACTGACATGCTATTGACAGTGTGACTCAAATCCTGCCAGGAAGGAAGTATCAGGTTTCAGGCAGCTTTGGGACGCTTCTCCAGTCAATCTTCACCTGAAGGGCTTTGGCAATAGTTACTGACAGAATGGTGCAATTCAGGCTCCATGTGAATGAAAAGCGCCTAACATTTCAGGTAAGTGTTTGGGAACATAGTACAGCCAATGCCCACAGCCAGTTCAGGTGAGGTCACACTCCCTTTTACCAGCCTCCACTCAAGGGATTTCATTTATCCTGCACCAGCCATTCTGCAACACCAGCTGAGAGCAGATTTCTGCTTCCCAGTCAGCATTGTCCCTGGTGTGGATTCAGGCAGATGAGCTGGGAGCCCTCCATGTGGAACTAGGGCTGGCACCTTCAGTCCAGCCACCCTGCGTTGCCCTATCCTGCTGCCAACCATTGCCATCATTTTCTCAGTATCATTTTAGTCACTGCCTCTCCCACTGGACATAATTATGTCCTTAATAATGCACTAGACTACTTATCACATATTCCTTGTTTTGAGCTAAATGGTATCAAACAGAAGGCCCAGAACCATGACTTCTGAACATCTTTTGTGCTGGAGGATTAGATGCACATTGCTCAAGATTTGAGAAGAGAAATTCCATATATATGATACTGGAAACCATAGGATATACCATATTAATAATGCAGGCAGGAAGGCACCTTAGGCAACTAGTGCTGAATGCTGAATATATCCTATATAAAGAAGAATCTGCTTCTAGCCAGTTTCTAGGGCATTGAGCACTGGGAATCCTGATCAGATCACTTCAGATTACACATACAAACAATTGCACACGGTTATATTAAATACAGGCTTTTGCTGGTTTTGGTCTACTAGGTCCATATTCTAACTTTGAAGGTTAAAGGAAGTATTTTGCTTTAAAAGACCGTAGACAGTAAGTTGACAAGTGATCTGAAGCTCACCAGCCCATCAGCATCTAGCAGGTCCTGGTGAGCACCATAAAGCATGATGTAGCTCCTGAAGGTGCCTCATCACTGTGAATGGGGTTGTCCTTAACTGAGGTGCCTCAGGAGGTGTGCAGCTTGTTGTGGGTGAAAATGGGCACCCAAAGGAACACAGGAAGGTCTGGGACATGGCCGGAGCTGTACTGAAGCCCAGAGTCCCATCAATGGTCTACAACCACTTCCAGTCAAGTCAAGGCACTACCACGCTGGTTGCTCAAGGCAACCCTTGAGTCAGAGCCATCCACTGCATTTGTCAGCTCCACACAGAGCAAGTAGGACACACTCTTTGAGGACCATCACTTGAAGCTTCTCTATGGGTCCAGCTCAAGAAGGGGAGACTGGTCACTGCTGAGTGGTGCACGAGAATGCATCTGTGCTGTGAAAACCGTTCAAGCCATCCACTGACTTGCAGTCCATGTCTAAATGTAGCTCAAGGGACTGCATTTTCATTTCAGTGCCCATCTTTAAAACAGACACCTTTTTTCCTTTCTTTTTTTTTCTTCTTTTTTCAAGTCTTCCTGCTTGCTTTATTTATACCTCAGGTACATGTGGTATGAAGGACTAATCTTAAACATTTACAGCCTGAGGTTGGTTTGCGGTATTTATTTCAACTTATTATATATTATAGTATGTTTTTGATTATATATGACAATCAATTTGCTGGAATTTATAGCTCTCTGACTAATATGCTTTCATGATGTACTTGCCTTTAATTTGTGGATTTTATGGAGAGTTTATTGAGGTTGGATTTCCCGCTTCTCTTTCCACTTGCTCCTTCTTTTTAAATTTCAATACGTGTAAATGTATGACAGAGAGAGAAACAGAGAAAATGAAAGCTTAACAGTCACAAAAAATGATAGATCATTTGTTTCACAGAATAAAGTCCCCAGAGCAGTACCACAGCAACCTTTCCTGGGCTCAGAGGTCATTTGGTGGAGATGCCTTTTACCTTTGGGTTTGGTCCCCCACGGCAGGCACAATCTTTAGAGCATATGCAGGACCCAAGTTGGGAACTGTACCCCAGCATCAGCAGCGGAGAAGAGATCAAGAACTGGGGTGGTCCCAGCTTGGTACAGACTGGGAGTAAATAGCTGGATTTAACCCTTTCTAGTAGAGAACACTCACCATCCTCCTCTCCACATGGTTTCTCACTACTGCTCAGCTCCCCACCTGTTTGCAACCATCTCTTCTGCCTTTGGCATGTATGATGAGATCAATGAGAGGCATGCAGGAACAAAAGAAAGAACCTGGACTTGCAGTCTAGGCCTGCATTTTTAAGTTCTTCCTCCACCAAACACTTTCTAATTTAAACCCTTTGGTTATGGGATTTAAGTAGATCCCAAGAAGTGTTTGTTTAATTTTTCAGACCAGAGAGAAAACATTTAAAGTTCTCAGCAAACAGGATTTGACACAGTGCTGAAAGGTAAGAAGGCAGGGGAAAGGGGGGTTCAGCTCAGCATCCTATCTCAGATAGCTAACATGCAAAGCATAGTAAATAGGTCACAAGTAGAGACAGACTGTGGCAAGGAGGAGGCAAGAAACTTACCGTGAAAAAAACAGGAACCTCGATGAGTTCCTCCCCAGGCAGTGTTTGCAGCAGCAATGACTGAAAAGCGTGTAACAGCCGTGGCATCTGAGTCTGCCTGGAGTACCTTCCTCTGCAGGTACCTTTGCAGGGACTGTCTGGTATGAGATTAGGCTGGACACATCAAAGAACCACTGAGGCAGGTGATGTTGTGAGCCGTAAGGAGAGTATGATATGACACCTGATACACGAGGTGAGACCTATTGGAGCCTGAGGCTGAGCTCTGGTGCACTGCCAAAGGGTCAAGGAGATGGAGAGAAGCCAGAACAGAGTGGACAAAAGGTATTGCCTACTCACCAGTGCAGGGGGCGTTGCATCAAGCAGGCTATGGAGAACAGACCTTAAGTCTTCCTTCTGATCTTCATCCCAAGGTTGTCGCTTCATGTGACCTGAAACAACTGGGGAGCTGTAACCAAACTGGTGAAAACAGAAAAAAAAGGAGGAGGAATCCCCAGAAAGGGGAAGAAGACTAAGTTTCATTAAAATTTAATGGGACTGAAGCTTCTTTGTGACTGAAATGCTCATAACAACTTTACAATAGATTCCTTCTGACCTTAGGAAGCATGTAAAATCCAAAGCAACCTAAAATTTAGAAAGAAAACCACACTTGCTAAAGAACTAATAGAAAGAGTCTCTCAGGTATAAAAATTTCTTAACAGAAAAGATACACAATCTTTTTTTAAAACTGTACATGGATTTTCAAACTAATTTCTACTCAAACCCATTCTATCTCTGCAGTGTTTTTCAATGGCACCATCACTGCTAAATATGAATGGGCTTTTCCCATAGCCTTGTCACTGCACACCCTCCTCACCCAGACTCCCTCTCTTTCAGGGTAACTCTGGTCTTCCCATTAAAACAACAGGAGCCATCTGAGGAATTCAGAATTGTTATTAGTCTAATTCAAGGTTCATCACCTACTGCCTTTTGAGAGGGAAGAGTAGGCAGCATCCATATGGGGGAATTTCCAGGGGTGTCCGCACATTGCTAAATGTCTTTTCGGTGTGCAATGCGACAGGGAAGGGGGAAATTATGCAGTCATTGCCTTATCTCATGAACCTTGCTTCTCCTTTGCTGATATCCTCACTGAAAAGATTATATGAAATTACTAGACTCCACAAAGACTGTAAAATCCTTTACTTCACTCAGAAGAGGGATTACGTGTATTTTACCGTACGACACTACAGATCTCATGACACCACAAACTGGGTGAATATTTTGGGACATCTGCACTTCTGAGCTCCTGCCTCAAGCTATTCCTCATTATTTACTGCTAACTAATGAGCAGTCAGGTGGCTGATTCTTTTAACAGAGGGCACCGTTTAGACTGCTGTATACCCTCGAGCACCATTTACCATCTCACACTTTGGTCTGGGCTTTTCATTTAAGCAAATATCTCCTTTCCTTGAAACACTGCTGGATATAACAGATAGAGAGGCAGCCATGTTCCAAAATAGACGTATTTCTAAACATTTCCAGCTGCCTTTAGGGCCCATATAGTATATGAGGTGAGATACTGTGAGGTTTCACCACACAGTAAAGAGCAGCCAAAGGGCATTTTCTAAACTTTTTTTTCCTACTGTCTTCCATTTGATGAAAGACTTGTGGTTAAACCTTTATCTTCTATAAACATTTAAAAGTAGGTTACCTTTTATTTTCACGTCTCACTTTTGTTTCATTAAAAGGCAGGTTTTACTACAGTAATTCAGGTGATTGATACTCTGGATCACCTTCAGAAAATAGTTGTTAATGATCTGTATCTATGTCTGCATTCCAGCACAGATGTGTGCACAGATGTATTTGTGTGCAAGATGCCCACAAAGCACTGTTTCTTTCTGATGGCATTTTTTTCTTTGCTTTCACATAAGGCAGCTCCTATGCACGTGATATGGAAACCTTTAAGAGCAGTATTTTTGTCAGATTGCTCTCATTCTCTTCTCCTCCTCCCACACCTCAGCAAGTACCTCCATACCATATCTACATAGTAATTTTGTTTTTAAACACTGGACCCTTATTGATTCTGTGGCAAGGATATGGATGTGGTTCATAACCAGGAGGGTCCCCACATTAATTCATGAAAAAAGAAAAAAGCCTTTTCCTCTGCTTTCTTTAAGGGACTTGGCCACCACAGTTGGTATTCCTAAATTCTCGCTGAAAATTCCTAAAACAGCCTCACAATTGAGGAAAAGAGGGACAACACAGAGCCTGCAGGTAGGCAGGCATTTTCTGTCATTTTAAATGGTTATTGCAACTAACGATGCTTCATGTCCACACTGTACAAGAGCTCAAGCACTGGCTGGTGGTTTGCATTAGCCATGCCATCACAAACCATGGCTGAACTGCATGTCTAAGAGGGAACAATGGAGAATTTAAAATGCACGTGGCTGATATTAAGTATTTACTAATAATAACACTCACCCCGTCCCCCAGTGAAGAAACTGTGCAGCAGTCGCTGTCACTGTACTGCGAATATACAGATTGAACAGGAAGGTGATACTAACATTTAAGTAATGCCTAAAATGTTTCAGAAAATTAACACCAAATAAAGCTGCACATCTAAATGAACATTAATTCCTCAGTGGAGTTATAGATATCAATTTAATAGGTAAACTGTTAATAAAACTGAAGCTCACACACTGGAATTAGTAAAAAAGCTCAGAAAGCTACAACAAATATTAAATCTCGCTTGTCCTTAAGGTTTGGGTGTCTTTTCCTTGGCAACAAGATCTAAAATTCAAGAGATGCCAGAAAACTATGAACTTATTTTAAATGAGCTGTGGAAATCTCCCGCTGTCCTGTGTCTCTCTGTTTGAAGCTATGACCTTCCTGTCCTAGTGTCATGTGTCTGATCGTATAAAGAAATAATTCATAGTGCACTTCTTACATTTTACATATTAATTGATTAAAAATACCTCATATTCCACTTCACTTCTTATTTAATTTGAGTCTAAACATACAACGTTAGCAAAGTATTTGGATTTTTTTAAGCCCAAGAGTTTTTGCACGTTCACAAAACAGTGAGGAGCTGACCTGGAGAAAACAGTTACTGATGCAGACAAGAAAAATTACATTGTTCATCTGTTAGAGAGATTCCTACCAAAAAGCATGAAGCATATAGAAATGCAGGCGGCAAAGCAAAACTTCTGAAATACCCTTTAAATTAGAACAAGTCTGCTAGGAAAGTACTAAAAAAATTGAAACAAACAAACAAACAAAACTCAACAAAACAAAAAAGCCCTAAATGCCCAAATCTTCTTGAAACACATCTGTGAACAGAATAGTTGCTTCTTTTCATTGAACTCAAATAGTTCTCTTAAAATAAAAATAAAATTCAGGAGAGTAATTGCCTGAAAGAGGTAACTTTCTCTACTGGACTGTTAATTTAAAAGGAGATTCTGTTTTGAATATGTGTCCTTAAAACTGTGAAGAGCAGATCAGCATTTTCTCTTCAATAAACATCATCTCCCTTTCAAATATTCCCTTCAGTGAATAATAATGCCAGAATAATAACTCTAACAATGGATGAACCATGATCATAAAACATAGGGAAAAAAAAAGACAAAACCTAACCCCAAGACACAGCAGGCAGGTGCTTCTGCAAATGAGGCCTGGGATTTCAAACATGGGTCCCAGAAGCAGCAGCATTCCTTGTGCTGGGAACTTTGATTTTGATTAATTAATGGCACTTCAGTCTCCTAAACTTTATTTTAAAGGTTTTAAAGAGCCTCTTGAGGGAGATATAGTTTTCTCTTCTGAAAGAAAAGGAAGCTGCAGATTCTCTTCCTCACTACTGATTAACTTCATCAGTTCAAAATCTGTAGTTACTGGATGTTTCAATTCATCACCAGGCTCAGCCAGGAGGGGCTACAGCCCATTCAGTTTAGAGAAACGTGGGCTAAATCTGTAGAATCAGCAAGGGCTGGTCTTGCTATAGTTTATAAACTGACTTGGCAGAAAACACTCTAGAAGAAAACTGTCAAGACATTCTTCATAATGAAGGAGAAACCTTGCTAGTTCAGGAAGAAACATACCCATGAAGAATAATGTGGATTTTGGTGAGACATACAAAAAACCCAAAATAAGCCTGACTATTTTGATCTCTTTAGTCTGGCAGTTCCTTTTTATCTGAGATGACAGAGTTTGAAAAAAATAAAACAAAAGGAGAAAAAAGGAAAAAAGCTATCCAGTGATCCATATCATTCAGTAACAACAGAAACAAAAGTGCTGCTAGTCAAATTTATGAGCCTTGAGAGATCTTGGCTGTAGTCAGTAGAGAAAAACCTCCATTAAACACCCTCTACTCCCCAATTAATCCCTAACTCCTTTCCTCCCACATTTAAAGAGTGAGCTCAAAATATCTGTGTTTTACTGTAAGCACAAAGTTTCTCTCTCCCTCTCTTTTCTTTTTTTCAGTTTTTTGTTTGTTTGGGTTTTTTGTTTGTTGTTTTTTGGGGGTTTTTGTTTGGTCTTTCGGTGCTTATAACTGATATCATCCTCAGACAGCGCAGCTGAATACAAAACTATAAGTATTGGCAGCTTTCAGACTCACCTTTTCATCAAAAATTTGATGGGAAGAGGGAAGTGAGCTGCTGAGCTATTCCTAATCTACCTGGAGGAGATTTTTCATGACAGACTGACTCTCTGGAGAACAGCTCACAGCAGTTCTGATCACAACAAGGCCTGGACATCCATTACATGATTTTAACACATACATGTCATGCCAAGGCAGAGGAACGCTTGAGAGAAGATTAGAGCAAAATGTGAGTAAAGAGTAAAATGGCTACAAACAGGGATGCACTCTGACAGTGGATTTCTTGTCTGACCCAGCCAGGAGAAAGAAAGTTCAGCACCTACCACTCACTAAAGCCATAGGTTTATAACATTTACAAAACCACTTTTTTCCTCTTCTGCATTCAGATCTAAGGTTCATGACTTAGTTCTTCAGGAAAATTAGCAAAGAGCTAGCTTCTGCAAAGAATAATATGGGTAAAAGAAATTCTGCACTAAACTGAGCTCAGAACTTGCTGGGTACTTTGCTTATAAAACAGAAGAAATACTGTTCATTGCATTTACTTTCTGTTGACATCAACTACATTCCAAAAAAATCTCCTACCTAGTGCAGAACATGCTTCCTATTGAAATACATGATCACAAATGGAAACATTTCTGCTCATGTCTAGATTTGATCTCATGCTGGAACTTATGCTTTTGAGCACAAAAGCCTTTGACTGAGCAGCTGTCAGATAAGCATCACTGGTTCCTTCCATACACACAGAGAACTACAAAATAAACTAAAATAGTTGGCTTGCCTGGTCATTACTCTAAACCTTTAATTTTGCATCAGTGATTGCCAGTGATCTTCATTCCCACAGTGGATACAGTGCTGTCAAATGTCCGATTTCTGGTGCCAAGTCATTAATCAAAACTAAAAAGCAGTTAGTTTTAAAAAAAAAATGGCTTCTATCTAGGGTCATGTTAGGTTTTCTTGAATGGATAGTCTTTCAGCTTCCTGGTTGTCATCAATCTGCTTTAGAAACATCTCTTCAAAGAAGCATTTTACTAAGATACTGCAGTCTTCATCTCTCATGGTTGGTGATCTTTACCAGCTTTATAATATCACTAGGAATTAATTCTTTCATTTCCCTGCTTAAGAAAGGGAGAGATTCTGCATTTTTTGTTCACAGAGAAGGAAGGCTGTAATCCATGAGCGGGAAAAGCTGTTGGCAGTGGCAAGGCCAAATGAACGCTCCATGTTGCCAGTGGGAAAAGAAAAGTGTTAACATTAGTTCTGTCATAAGGTATTAAACTAATTCCTTTTTTCAGACCACTGCTATCCTGCTGAAAAGCCAAATCAGCTCAATTATTAGGCATGACAAAACTCAGCATAGCATTGAATGTGTTGCAGTGAAGAAAAGCCCTGCCATTCCTTGCTGCCCTCCTGGAACAAACCATTGACTTGCTGTGAGAAAAGGCAGATGTGGCTGCTGAGGAGATGACCCAAGTCCAGAAAGGCAACTGTATTCCCACCTTGGAGCCAAGTCTGAAGAAAAAAATTTCCTAAAATGTGCCAGCCCCCTCCTTTAGCAACAACCCTGAAGTACACCCAACATTATTACGTATTTTGGATCATCTCCACAGCAAGCTGCAGCACAAAAATCCCAATGTTAAAATCATGCAGAATCAGTCCTTTTCCTGTCACTGTCATCAAAGGTAGCTGAGATGCCCCAAGACATTTTTCCTGTGGTCCTGAACTTTGTCATGGGTAGGGGTGGACAGTACTCAAACTCACTTTGGTCAGCAGAAAATGTGGACAACTTGTGCCTCTGCCAAGAAAAACCTCCTTTGTAACAGTTCAACTGAGCACTGACTTCTGCCAGAGCCTAAAGAGTTGCCTGACACGGCGAAGTCACACTTGCAGGCAGTGGCTGCAAGGAAATGTTGGTGACATCGCCCAATAGGTGAGACTCCAGCCTCAGCACAGCACAAATATCCTATCACTCTGGGGCTGGTCTACAGCCTGCTGAAGTCAAGGGGTACTAAAATTCCAAGTTAAATGCAAACTGTTTTCTGATTTTCTAACCAAGATAGCTTAAAGTCATGAACGGTTTACTAAAAATTCCAGCACAAATTTCCCAATTAATTATTGATTATTGCACATAAAACTTTATACAGTAATGCATGGTGGTCCCACAAAGTGAAACTTATGTTTTAAGACACACTTAAACACATTTGGGCTAGGAAAATTTTGTCTCATTTTGAGTCACACTTTTGAAGACTTATACATCAGTTTTCTCCCTGGAAAAAAAACACATACAGAAGTGGAGTCATTAGTTACATTCTTTGCAAGGGCATGATTTCCACTTCTCTCTACCTGCCGAGACAAGTTTTCAGGTTGTTGAATGAAACCACTTGACATAAGCCTTTCTGGCAGAACTCCATCCATATACAAATAAAAAGCTTGGTCTCATTATAAAGCGAAAAAAACAACACTGGTTTTTAAGTGATTAGTAGCATAGACTCCATTAAAAAGCATGAGTTCAGATTACATTTGTAAGACACCGAATCTACAGGGTAATAAGGGACACTAGACTGCAATTGTATTTTAAAGCCTAATGACACCTTTGCAAACTTTGAGGGCTCTTCTTGTTGATCCCTCTTCTGGGGCAGCATCAGAGACCAACAGGGCTCTGACACTTCCACATGGACTATCTTGAGGAAAACAACTCTTTCAGTCCTGCCTATCTGCTCTGTTCTGCAGCAGCTTATCTTCAGAAAGGGACTGTTTAATAAGTATTTGTCAAGCTCTGACCTCCTGCAACAGGGGCCCACTAGCACAGGTACAGTCAAAATAATGCATTACTACATCTAGACAAATGGGTTTCTCCTTTTCCTTCAGCAGTGTCATCTTGGCTTGTGCACTCCCCTAAGAGATGCTAACAACTGGCAGCTCTGCTCAGAGAGATCACTGATCTAATTCATTTTTCCTTCCCCCTTTAGGGAATGCTATCACAATGCTCTAAGATCATTGCCTTGTACATCTCACTCCCCTCCCCTGATGAAATGGCTCTGAAATGTCACCACCCGATCTGCGGGAGAAGTTGCACCCTCACAAGCCTTTCCATTAACTATTCCTGTTGACAGCTCCTTTTTTCTTCAGCGAGCTGTCTCTCCTTACCCAAGGGGATGCTTCTACAGGACCTTCGCAGCTGGCTTTTAGCAGCCTGGTAATCACAGCTTACAACATACTGGTTGACAAACTCCTGTTTTAATAATATTCTACCCTTAACACTAGCTTTTCCGTGATGCTGCTCAGCTTTAACTCAGGGACACTATTTCCATGCCATCTCTTGATGTGTCTAGGGCTTAGCAGGAACAGATGTGTTTGGAAACCTAAATAACCCCACTTCTGAGGCCTCAAAGTGTGCTATTTCATCTCATTTTTGAGCCATTTGAAATGCTTTCACAAGATCAAGAGGAACTTACAGGTTTGTGCTTGTTCTCAGTGTGTATTTGCTCAGAGACAGTTCCTTGTAAATGGCTGATTTGGGGCTGTATTTAAATAGGAAAGCATTTCAGAACAGTTGGATGGGAAGCATCTTACCAGCAAATGCAAAAAGTCACTTGGAGCAGTTGCTTTCTGAGGCCACCAGCCTCTCCTAGCAGAGTAATGTCAATGTTGTATGGAAAGCCACAATGTATAAGAAAATAAAAGGAAGCTTGTGTTTGCTATTGTTGCTACAAAAGGTGGCAATTTTCTGTGGCATGCAATACTTCCCACCCTTGTGTTTGTGCGTTCTTCCTCACTGCCCCCTGTCTTTGGGATGACTTGTCTAGTCCAGCTAAGAGAAGTGCCATTAAAAAAACCTAAATATTGTATTTCTCATCCTTCCCAAGATGGCAGTTGCAGTGAGACTTTTGGCCTTTAGACATGCTGTGTGCATGGTATCTCACAGCAGAACCTTTTAATACCACCTGTTACCCAGCAGCAGAGCTGCTGGGCATCAGCTGCTTTGATGGAACAGAGGACTGGTGGCTCTACAGATCTCCTCCTGATGAAGTAGAGCTTTTCTATTTCTCACACTAGGACTGGAAAACTGGTAGTTTGTATGCCAGTGGAAAAAGTACCCCTTCCAAGATAACCTGTTCTCCATCTTCAGGCAGAATTTTCCCTTTAAAGATCAGTTCACCAAACCAAATTTTCTCGGTCTATGAGATGTTCACCAGAGCTTACACCTGCCCAGGACTTATCATGCCTAATTTTGCATTCCTCCATCCTTACCTGCAATTTTACCGTGGCAAATACATACTAGAGTATTTACACATTAACACAGTAGCCTTTTGTTCAGGAGTATGCATTCATTTGCCATTGTCTAACATTTTCTCTTATCCCTACAAATATATAGTCAGATTCTGCATCATGGAAAAAAAAGTTCTGCCCCCCCCCCCCTCAAGTAATTTAAAATTCTTTAAAATTATGCCTAAAAGGACCCATGAATTCACATACACTACAGAGTAATGTAGGCACATGTTCATTAATCTCTTACTGCTCATTAAAATGCATCATGAGTTTCAAAAAAATCTGTTATTGAAAACTATGAATTTATATAAATTCACAGTATGAAATGACTAAAAGCAGTGACATTAAAGGTTTTTGTTGATTCACTGTTATTATTTCATGACAGTATTCATGGGTATATATAAAGGCATGTGTATATATATATATATATGCATGTATATATGTATAAAAGATAAGCACAGTGCAATGAAGACTACATCTAAAAAAAAAAACTTGGCAGCTGTAGAAGGCAGGTGTTTTCCATGGCTCTCTGTGAAAGAGCACAGTGCAGTTAACGATGCTGTGAAAGGCTGCCTGTAGACCAGAAACATATGCATCAACAGAAGATTACAGCCGTGACAGACCTGCGAGTATATGGGTAAAAACTCAAGGCAAAACATCAGTGCACTCCATATACTCAATCCTACATCTAAAAGCATCTTTAAACAAAGAAGTGGCTGTCTAGAATGATATACACACCGGTAACATGGGAGCTGCAAACATTGCTACTTCCGCTCTGGAATAAAATCAAAGGCCAAGGGCCAGATTCCTAAAAGGCAACGTTCAGTCTCCCACTTTTCCTCTTAGGTTACATCCAAGAGAAAGTAAAGCATAGGATCACATTTTGGTCTTTCAGCCGTATGAAAGGCTCCATTGAAATCAATGTGTAAAACTCAGCAGTTCCCTACCATGTAATTTTCTATATAACATTTGTGCCATTTCCCACTGGAACTAACAGTAGCCCTGAAAAATCTCCCAAATCTGAGGTTTGCACTGCAGAGAGGATGCACAGCTGAAGAGGGAGCAGGATGAGTGGGAAGTCTTGTCGTACCCAGTGCTCCCCTGGCACAGAGACCTGTCTTATGCTTACTCTGCTACAGCACTTTCTGATCCGGGAGCAGGGTTTACCACTTATTATCTTTTAATACACATAAATAGATAGATTAAAAAAATGTGAAGACATTCATCTTAGTTAAGTAGCCTGATTAGCTGTGGTATTTTGCACATTTGACCCACAGCAGAGAATCAGGCAGTAACCTTATCAGGGAAACACAACCATGGAAAAGCATTCCAGCCTCACAGCCCAGGTTGGCCTGTCTCTCCAGGCCCTCCAAAGCCAGCCACTGCTCCTACCTGGGCTTAGCCCTGACTTTTTATAGTCAAGGATAACATACTACACATCAGAAGTGATGTACCATATGCCTAGCTTTCCAAATCTGGAAGCCAGTAATAGCATGTTTCTACCAGTAACTGCTGCTCTTCCTCAAAAATGATAATATTTTCTTTAAGCTATTTTTAAAAATAAATAATCTGGCTTCTTCTACCAAAGTTACAAGCACCTCCCTCAGGAAACTATTTTCAACCCAGGAAAACAGCAAATGCAAGATATTTTCAGGTGGGTGGATTTTATTTAGGGTTCTAGCAATTTAACCAAAGATTAGAAATATAGCCATATCATAACCCACATAGTTTTCTTCTGTTTACCTGTGTAGGGTCTAATCACCTATGCCACATCTGTTGGTACTCTGGCATTGTTGGCAAGGCACCAAAATAACCATGTTCTGTATAACAAAGAGTTGCAGTCTCCATCTCTCTCCTGGTCTCTCTGCTTCGGCTTACAAAGCCACAGCAAACCCTTCCTGCCTGACAGGGTGGGAGTGAGATCAAAAAATGTCCCTTCAAGAGTGTGATAGAAACCAGAATTGCATGATTATGGTGTGCCTTGAGAAACACGTATTTGGGTAATTTTCAATTCCCATATGAAAAGAGTAGGATTAGATGATAAAAACTAAACCACAATCAGAGCAGCAGAGTCAAATAGCGAGCCATTTTGGATGCAAACTTAGGAGCACTCAGAGACACCACTGGCTACACCCTTCAGATTTCTAAAAATACATCTATTGAAGCACTTCTTTTAAGAACAGGTTTGGTTCCAGGTTTAGCAGGAGCCAGAACCACCTTGCAACGTGTGCTAGGTATGCGGGAGCTACGGCACCACTCTCATGGGGTCTGCAATCAGAGCAGAGGCAGCAGAAGAGGACAGCAGCTGAAGTTTGGAAGAAAAGTGACTTCCTTAAGATTGCACACCAGGGCAGAGCTCAAAGAAAGTCACGTCACCGGAGCAGGGTTTTTTACTTCTAAATTTTCCAGAGTTCATGGCCAAAAGCATTGTCAGTGCTGTTCAGATTCTCAGTCTCCCTTGCCTTCTTCCAGTTCTATACAGCAGACATTTCACAGCAGCTGAAGGTGATGACTCAGTGCAGTGAAGGTGCTCCCATCCCTCAGAAAGCATCTAAGACCTATGCAGCCCCACCTGAGCTTGGCCCTGTTGCCATCCTCTCCCCCTCTCTGGACGTGGAGATCAGAAAGAGACCTCCAATGCCTGCAAATCCAGTGTGAGACCTCACCACAATGACAGAGATGCCTGCATGCACAGTAAACCTGCACTTGCCATAGCCCCTGTGACTAATTTGTTGATTAAGGTCAGTAAAGTTAACTGAAGAGCAAAGACAAAGAATGGTGTCATATGCATGCATTTTCAATTTCTATCTTACTCTCTCCAGTTCTGTTTTTGTTTTTTTTTTTTTTTCTTTCTCAAATGTTTCAAGACTAAAAAGGAAGAAAAAAAATCAAAGCAGCTTCGCGAAAGGAGCAGCACAATGTGCAGTGTACATGAATGAGAAAAATAATGTGCTTTCCTGTTGCTGAAAAATATCTTACACATTTGGATTACTTCAGTTTTTCCTCAAAATTTATGCAGATGCTGCTGACCATTTCCCTTTTATACTGATTAGTTTTTTCCAGGAAGCATTTTTTTCCCCCCTAAACACTCCTTTCCTTCCTGAAGAAGCTTGATTCACACTAGAGGATGCTTCTGTCAGAATGAAGTCAGAGAGTTATTTTTTAGAGAAAAACCTTGTGTAGTAAGCAGTTTTCCAAGACTAATGGAGAAAGCAGTTTGGAAAAAAAGCCCAAACCTATAGAAATATTTTTTCCTCATTATTTTTTAATATAGGTTTTATTTCATTAAGGACAGGGGGGTAATAAATGTAATTGCATATGTGCATCTCACTCAGAAAATATTCCTACCTAATATTGTGAAAGTATTTCAATAAGACAACAGTAAATACAAGCAGAAAGTAACTCCCATCAGCATCAAGAACTTTGTCTTATGCACTGAGTGCATTGTTTTCTGCTTCGGACTGAGGTTACCCACATATGTGTTTGGCAGATCTGGACTAAGAGCATAAATCAGTCTGTGCAGGATTGACAGAACTTGCTGGGACTATTTCCATCTCTTTCACAATGTCGTTATCAAAATCACTGAAACAATATTGAAAGAAAATCACATATATAAAACAAACACATCTTAAAAGAAATCAGACTCAGCCAAAGACATGGTGTAGTGGGCAATATGAAGAATAGTATACAATAAAGAAAACATAATAGGAAATCTGAAAATTGGTATCTGTATAGCTTCTGATGATGTAAGATCAAAGAAGATGTCTTCTGGGATCTCTCTGGACTTATGTTCAGACACCTGCTTTCCACAGATGGATTAAAAGGGCAATACAAATCCTGGAAACAGATTTTGTATCCTGAAATTATAACTAATAAAGGTGCGTAGCCTGTTAATTATATATACATAAGTAACAATTTATTACATGCAAATATTTATAAGACCTACTGCTGCAAAACACAGGATTTCTGACTGTGTGTCACAGAATCACAGAATATATGAGCTGGAAGGGCCCCATAAGGATCATTGAGTCCAGCTCTCAGCCCTGCACAGGACCATCCCCAAGAGTCACAGTATGTGCCTGAGAGTATCGTCCAAACACTTCTTGAACTCTGACAAGCTCAGTGCTAAGCTTCCCTTGACTTTACCAGTGGAAGATCAGGTCCCAAATTTAAATTAAAATATAGTTAGTAGGATTTTCCTAAAAGAAAAGGAGCTCTTGGGGACAAGGAAGAGCCACTCAGGAAGTTGAGACAATTATTATTTTTCTAAAACTTGAAACACAGCTAAAAATTCAGCCCTGAAGTTTAGGAAAATCACTCCTGCATCCATCAAACTGCTGAAGGGCTAGAGCTCCCAGGCAAGGCTAGAGGTCCTTCTTTTTCCTCCTAAATAATGCATATTACTGTTCTCTCATTTCACTGTTAGGCTCAAAACAAGAAGTCCCACCATCACCAAGGAACTGGGGGGACTGGAAGATGAATCACTTGCTTCACAGTTAAAGTCACAAAACCTGACTTGCTTGTCCAGCTGTGACTGAAGTCTTAAACAAAGTAGCAGAGAGCCCCATGCAGCAGTCTTTTAGCATGGCATTTACCCCATTCCTTGCTAGTTATTTCGAGGCACTACAAAACCTACCTTTTAGGAACATCTTTGCCAACAGAGTCGGCATAGCTAGATCTGCCAGGCTCTTGTAAGTCCCTAAAGAAAGTTAAAACAAACAGTGAGTCAGTGCAGGACAGCTCTGCTTTCTGGTTCTTATACTCTCTCTTTGTTGCACAGAAAATTTATAGCCTTCAGGTTCCTGAACTAACACCTTCCCTGTTAATCACATTCACCGGTGATACGATATAGCCACAAAAATAATGTTCAACTGACACTGGCTTGGTTTTGTATTTCTTACCCAAGTAAAGCATGCAATGCAAAAATCGCATTTCCTTATATGTTTTGGAGATCCACAAGCATATGTGTCGCACCCACATCCACACACACGCAGAACTGTACATAGGAGCCATCTGTCACAATCAGTTTCTTAAATTTAAAAACATTATTAACTCAGAGACAGGAAGGAGCCTCGGGAGCAAGGGGAAAAATTTGCTAAGATAATGACTTTACTCTAAATAACCTGACAATCTCTCCTTCTTTGGCATTTTTTAATCATTTAGAAATACAGAACATGACAAGGCAACTTGCATGACCAGTGTCACCGGTTTAGAGTTTCTTCAAGCAGCTGAATTTATAATGCTGTAGGGTAGAATAACTTTATTTTTTATGCTTAGTTTATAACTATGGAAAATCCTTTATAAGCATACTTCCTCCTAGCACAGAGTATCTATCCAATCTATCCTGAAGCATGAACACTGACCCATATTCTTCCTTTCAAAAATGGCAACAGTCCAAAGAGTTTTCCACTCCTACAGTTTTGGGGTTTGGTTAAATCTTGTGTTTAGAAGCTAATTTCTCCTAAACTTACCACCAAGATATTACAGTTTCTCCAAGAGAAGGTGCTCATGAACAAGCCATTTACTTGCCTGCTGAATTTCTTACAAATGTGGGTAGCAAAAGTTAATATCAGTGCAAGACATTTCTTATGTGGCAACGTTATAATCCAGTAGCAGTTTTACAACAGTATGTACAGATCCATTATAGGGCTCCATTCAAGTTAAAGCGACCATTCAAAGACAAGGAGAGTGCAGAAAGAAAATGAGAAAAAAAGTTTGTTTATCCAGCATATGAGCAAGTCACAGCAGGATTGCAAAAACACACCAGATGACACGGTCAGCAGGGAATGAAATACCCAGCGTATAGTCCTTGGTGAGCCAAGATTATCCATTAATCTAAGATTGCAGAAAACAGAAAAGATGATCACAACCCCTGTTTGAAAGGAGGGGGAAAGGATGGGAAAAATCCTGGACTCTGGTAATTTCGCCCTGTTCAGTGAATCTTTATTTTTTCACTTAAATCACTGAAATAAAGAAAAAGTTTGCTGCTGCTGTTTGTTGCCCTTAATCAAAGGCATTGAGTGGATTTCTTCATGCTGTTCCAGTAAACACTGCAGTAACAACAACATTAAATTAGATCTCAAGCAGCCAGAAACCTAATTAACAGATACAGATTTTTATAAAAATATTCTACTTCCTTTTCACTTTAAAAAATCACAACATTTTCTTCCACCATCCTGGCATTGTCTTCATTAATTGTGATAAAATTAATATTAAAATTTACAAAACCTAAGGGGTAATATCTTCAAGTTTCATTAACAGGTTAATAGCTTTAATTCTCAGAAATGCAAAGGAAGTATTAAAACATTATTATGATTGCAAAAGATCTCAGTGCAGTTTTTGCATAACAGCCTTTTGTTATTGAAACAGCCAGCTACTGCACAGTACGAAGTTTCTGAGTCCAGACTGAGCTTGTAAGCAGCTGAGCCTGGAGTGGACTGAAAGTGCTCTGCACGTTTCCAGCAAACACTTTGCGCTCTTTAGGGTTGGGCTTTTACATTTGAAACAACTGTAAAAAAATTTGGAAGATAGGGAAACATCGTTCAAACACAGAATTGAGCAGTGGGCTTCATCACAGCACCTTGTTACAGGAATCCCTCTGGCTGTCTTAATAAATTTGAAGAACCTTTCATTATAGGTCCCATTTGATGGAAGACATTTACCTTATGATTGATGTGTAATCGTGCTCAGTGTTAAAGTGCCATTCTCTTCTCCAGAAACTCTGCAAGGTGATGTAGTGTATAAATATTTCATAGAAGGTACTTCTCTGGATTACACTGGAGAAAGAGATATATTTATTTCAAAAAATGCATGTTGGATTCTATTCAGCTTCATGTTGTAAAATTAAGAATATTTATTAATCTTAATATCAGAGAAACAAAAGTTGTTTAAATACTTGCCTTTCAAATATTTTAATAACTACATTAGGAAAAATAACACTTTTAATGGTTTAATGTTTTCAAACTTAAAGATTTTTATTTGCCCCAAGTTCTCACAAAGTTTAACCTTCAACAGTGTCTCAATTAAAACTTCTTTGTGATTGACATGAATGATGTTGACTGAGATTAAAAAAGACAGATAATTAGAAATACAATAATTTTAAGTAAAAACAGGTTGAGGATCTTTCTAGGAGAAATACTAAATATAAAGAACAAACTAATATAGACAGCATGATTCACACATATGTCAGTAAAAACATTCTGTAAAAAAAAAAACAACTTCCAGAACAACACATTCCTATCCAGAGCTAGATATATCAAGTAATTTTGTAATTTTCACTCTCTCTTATACCCTCTTTGGAAGCTGTAGGCAACTTAGCTAAATTAATTTCTCTGTGTTGAAGGTTCAGTATGAGCTCTTCACTTCTGGTACCAGAGCCAAACTCTGGTCTCAGCGACACGGCTACATTGCTCGTGTAAGCCTGTGGGAATTTTACTGGGAACCTGGTAAATCTTCTGGTTTTAATAGGTAAGCTGAGAGCAGAATTTGGCTCCACACAGGTTTAGTATGTAACAGTTGGAGATTACCCAAGTGCCTTGCTGCTTCTGGTACCAACAGGCACCTTCCACTTGTACGTTTTTGACACTTTTCAGTGTCAGACCACAAGGTTCCCCCAGAGCTTCCAGTAGTGGAAAATTCTTTCACTCAGGCTGATGGGGACAAACTCAGCCCCTTATCCTCAAAGTGGGCAGACTAGTGTCTTTATGGAGCAATTCCTCACCTTCAAGTCGCCCAGCTCATCTCCAAGTGCATTTTATTTCCTTCCCATTGACCTCTTTGAAATCACTCTTGTCCCCTCAGATGGCATGACTTCTCCACCCAACAGTGAGAGTTTCTAAAGTTTCCTACAGCTTTCCCTTTCATATTTCTCTTCTTTTTATTTTACAAGAGGGTCTACAAAGATTTCCATCTCTGTTCTCTTTTGGGTTCTTTCCATCCTCCTGGAAGTTCAAATCTCATCCCACTACAGTTGATTTTTACTGTATTTTTGAGAGATTCTTAGCCTCTCTTTTCTTTCTTTTTTTTTTCTTTTTTTCTGTGTTGTCAGATCTGCCAACATCCCCAAACAAAATCTTCCTAGAATTATGATTTGCGCAAGTTTCCATCAGGCCTCAACTTAGGCTAGTGCTCTCCTGTATCACAGCTACCAGCTGCAACTTTTTGCTGACACACAGAGGCAATACTGCCATTCACACACTGAGTTTTGTGGCATAATGAACTTCAAAACTGCAGATATCCTTCCCCTCCACCCCTCCATTTTTAAATTGATTTTATTTTACTTGTTTATTCAGGCTTATTGACTGTCCTCTTAAAGATGTCCTGAGTTGAAGGCCTGATTTACTACGAGAAGCTGTAAGTTAGGGTCACTTTTTAAAAATAAGAGGAGTCTCCTGGAACAGACTCTTTATACTATCATTACTAAAACAAATTCCAAAGAACACAAAGTCCAGCAAGGAAATAAAAGGACAAATAAAAGGCAAACCAATGATCATTTGTTAAAACTGGCTGCTTCTAAGAAGGACACTTTTACAAGTAATACAAAAAGCAATGAAAAGGTACTCACCAGATTTTATTGAAACATCTCTGGGGAAAATCCATTAGAAATACATTTGCAATCAGTCCAGTGTCAAATTTCTACTGTAAATATGGCAGTTAAGAAGGTCAGGTTACCCAAGGCCATGCAAGAGTGAAATGAGCAGTTAAAGGGAACTTATGCTGAGAGTATTTTGTATACAATTTATGTCCTTTACTCTCTGTTAAAACACATCACACAATTTTCTTTTATGTTACATGACATAATATTCACAATTACGGGCTACTGAAATAGTGACCCATCACTGGTTTCCTTATCTCCATGCAAACACTTCGGAATTGTTCTTTAATCTGATGCGCCAATTAGCTGGGAGCTGAGCCCGTGCCAATATGAGAGTTGCTGTAAACTGCTGGATGAGTGTAAACGACACCCACACCACTGGTGTGGCAGAAAAAAAAAAAAAAAGGTAACTTGAGATTATGAATTGTCCTATTGGGACATAAATGTTTTAAAAATACCTTTCAAAATTAGACCAGATTTTGCAGTGCTGGGTAAGTTCCAAGTCAGAAACCCTATCATACTGATATTAAACAAGCTGGACAACAAACAGATAAAACAGATAAATAAAGTCTGTGCACGAGGGCTATTTTTCAGTATCATTATGAACATGGTTGATAAAAAATAAAATTCTAGCCAAAAAAAGGATATCTATAAACTTTTGCAAATAATTTCAATCAGTACCACAAATATTTCATTAGTTTTGCATATGATCAATGGGCTACTTAGTAGGCTACTACTTAGTAGCCCACTCATCCTGTATTGAGGAGGAGCTACCATTGATTGGTTCAACAGGAATTGTGCACTAACATGGATTATATTCAAATTATCATGAATAAATCAGTAATAGACATAAAATCTCTGCTGTTAAAATGTGTGGGCAAAAGAAAACATATAGTATAAAGAAATTATGATGAAAACATTACAGTTTTATCAAATTACCTGGATCATCTGACTGACCAAGGGGGCAATGGACACTTGAAAGCAATGACTGAAGCCTAGGAAAAGAAGAGCAGGAATTCACTTAAAGATTTGAAGGGATTTTCTTACTTCCAGACTGCAAAAGGCATTTCTTGGCCTTATCTTAAAAAACTTCTAAATTGATTTTATTTAAAAATTTCTTTTTATCTTATTTCTTTCTCTTCCAATTTAGCCAGTCTTTTTTTTGAGTATGATGTATAAAAATAATTTCTTTTTTCTACTTCTAGGGTTTTTCCAACAGAAATACCAGTGCAGAAACATCCTCTGAGTATTAAAAGTGCTCTGTGTAATTTTTGTTTGGATACTCTTTAAGTAACTTTGTTCTCATTGTTCATGTGCTTCTAATTTGGTTGGAAAGGGATTTTACCACCAGGGTTGTCTTTCAGGAATGCCATTCCACTCTTTAGACTGATACACACCATTTTATTGAACGTGTGAGATCTGGGACTAACAACTTCCTGTAGATCTAGCCTTATGGTCTTGAGGGGAAGCATTGTTTTATGGTTGACTCCTCACATTCCTGTAAGGAATTCACTGCAAGTTGCCATACTCCTTTTGATTCCCTTCTTCACTCACACAAATGCCCTCCACAGAAAGATTACTCATCACTCCAGAAAAATCAGAAACTTGGGAAATTAATGATTCTCATAATCTCATAACAAATGTGCTTCCATTTCTCTCAGTGATCTAATTTTGCTAAGATGAAAAAAATCCCAACTCCCTTGCTTCCTCAGAAATTGATCTTGCTGACAGCTAGTAAGTCTGTTATCCCCACGAGCTTTAAACATCATCCATTTCATTCCGTATTGATACACGTAACTTCTTTTCTTTCCATACTTATGCCCATATGTTTAGATGCTAAAGTTTCCTTCAAACTCGTTAAACAGACAAATAGTGCATGAGATGAAAGTAGCATCTTAATTAGTAGTGTCACTGACACATTTTCTGCAAGAAAATCTTCACTGAACCAAAAATTCTCCATATGTTTCTTTATATTGATTTGCACCTGTTGTCAATTCTGTGCCAGCAGAAACACCTGAAAGAGCTATGAAGAAAAAGTATAGGTGCTATCTGGTGCTTCCAGAGCCTTCAACTGCATGTCAGAGAGACTACCAGCTGCCAACCACTCAGGGACAGGGTTCAGCATTACCTTGCAAACCCAAGGTAACCTCTTGTAGGACAAATTGATGAAGCCTGACCAACTCTTCTGGTCTTTCTCTTGAGTAAAAAAATATTAGACAGATCAGACACGTGTCTTCAGAAAGGGTAGGACTATCTGGGTGCTGCTGTTAACCAGAAGATGCTGTAGTTCAAATAATGACTCGACCTAAAACCAAAGCACTCAATGGCCTGAAGCTCAGCAGAATAGGAGTCCCTAATGATCTGCTCTCTGTGGAAAGAACTCTCAGAGAAGGAAACATCAGAACAAGCATCTGAAAGCCACAAGCTGCAAGAATCAGTAGCAGGCTAGGCAAGTGCAGTTTCTGTTTTCACTGTTTTCCCCAAGACAAACATCGAGCTGTTCAGAAAACAGCTGTGTGAGCCCAGGAATCTGAGAGAGGTTTTTCCCATCCCATGTTTGAATTCATGTTGTTAGGCACAGGCCAAACATACAACAGGAATTCAAAGTCAGGCTGCCTGATCCTGCTACACTTGCCCTTGCTTTCCTCCTTCTCACTTCTGGGAAGTGTGTTTGCCTATTATCTGCTGCTGGATGTGTAAAGTAACACCACTGTCTGCTCTCACTATGGTGAATATGAAATATTAAACATAGTGGGCATCTCTTTTCAAAAAGAACATGTTGATTCAGGGGTCTTGAATCACAAGTTTTTGCTTTGTCACACGGACAACCTTTGGTGACACCACCACGTGTTTCTGATGTTTCATGCAGTCTCATGTCAGTGGAGACAACTGCATCCTCACTAGCACATTCTGCCCTTCTGATGTGATAAATATCTACCAGAATCTGACCCTACAATCTTTTTCAGTAGATGCTTTATTGTGTTAGTACCTACTCGTACCAGCCTGGAGACTGGGAATAATGTGGAGTGGTGGTTGCACTTCAGTGATGATCAAGCCATGGCTCAGTCAGATCGTGCTATACCTACCGTATCTAATGAAAATGCAATCAATGTTCACAGCCTTCTGCTCAGATACACCTTGTAGTAATGTCATCACATAAAAAACAGAGTTATATCCTAGAACATCTACATAGCTTCTCTTATCCAAACCAAACAAACCCACCTACTTTGCCTCTGGAGCCACTTTTTCCTATACCATCAACACAGGCCACTTCTCTTGGTTTATATTTCTGGCACCAGAGACAGGCCTGAACACGTTCCTCAAACTGACTGTTATTTGAGGCCAATAAAAAGCATTTTTGGCCTTTCTCTGAGGTTTTCAAATCTCTAAATGACCTTCATATGTGTTTTCCTATACATTTTCCTGTAACACCTTTACTGCCTTTAAGCAAAACTTCTACCTTCAGGACTAGGTTCAGTAGCATGGTATCTGGCACAGCCTGGAAAAAAGTTTCATTGCACTTGAAATTTGAAAGTCCCATCCTCTGTAGTTTTCCAAGTTGTTATTAACTGCTAGTTTTCATTTTCCAAAGACTGCCTTGTGAGACTAACTTTCCTCTTAACCAAAAACCATGTTGCTTTTTTCTGGTGTTACACAGGTGCGATCTTGCCTCATGGACCTGTAGAATTTAAAATGTTCATTTGAAAGTCCTTTTTTGCTGCAACACTGCCTGTTGCTCCTATGAAAAGCTCCTTTGATATTGTGTTTTGTCATCAACCACTCACCATGCTATGCTTATTCTGATATCCATTGCTTTCTGCTGCCTTTGGAATCCACGGTTTTTAACCTCAGATGATATAATTTTATAATCCTGACTTTTTCTATCACTCCAGCAGTTACTTTGTGTCTTACCAAGAACACACATTACATCTATAGGAAGAAAACCAGGCACTATGGCTGGATGGACCCCTCACGTGGGAGAATCCATCACTCGGTTTAAATGTAGCTTAGCTTCCCAAACGTAGCTCTTAACCTGAGATCAGTTACACTGATTTTTCACTTTTGTTTTCACAATCTCCATCATTCTCATCGTTCACATGTCTGGGAGGAAGGTTGCTATGGAATGCAGTACTTCCCAAATGTATACCATACAGAGCAAGAGTTACCCTTCTCTTCCCAAAAGTTAAGCCTATAAACATTATGAGAAAGGATGTCAGCACTAAGGCTATCTTCCAGTTGCTTTCCCTTACCAGGGCACCTGCTGCCTAAAGCTCCAGCAAAGTGCTGTTTAAGCTGCCTTCAGCTACCCTCCACATTTCTGGGGAGTTTCCATTTCTGACAGGTTTAAAGAGCTCCATGCTTTCACTCAGGCATTTTGATAGTTCATTTTACACCTGGAGTCAGTGCAGGTGACCACGGGGTGCCTGCAGTGGGACTGAACCACTTTTCCTGTATCTGGGGTCTGACAAATCCCCAATCTGCAGGTTCAGCTCCTGCACAGCATCATACTGAATTTCCAGAAGCTTGCACCAGAAAGGGCAGAATGCATCTTCTTCACCAAATGGGCTTCCCCCATCAACTTCCATGCAAATCAGAGTCAGTTAAAAGTACTAAGCATATCTTTGATTCTATAGTAACCGGAAGTTTAACTACCTAAAGCATCACATCCGGGTCAACAAAATAGAAAACTAGGGCAGAACACTGTGTATTAAAAAATCCCACCTAAAGAGGTTAGCAGTGTTACCTCCCCACCCTGCCCTTGCTCTACTGCCATGTTAACTCCACTGATCCAGGAATCCTAGGGTTAATTTTGTGATCCTGGAGGCCAATGAGATGGTGTTTTATTTAAAATTTGGTTTTAATTTTTAAGGGTTATTTTTAGTGCAGCTTGTAAATGAATTCTAATTTGACCTCTAATTTGAACTAGTGATCAGTACTAGTATTTACATTAACCAGATATGGGACAGTTCATAAATCTGGGGTCAATTTTTTCTTTTTTTAATTATTTGCTCACTGGGGCATATGCATAAACTACAGCACACTGTAAACTGTTAACTCATGTCTTCTTCCCTTAAGGTTCCAAAGCCAAAGTGTTCCTCCCTCCCCGATTAATTTTTTAAATCTTCTCTGAATCCATTCAAACTTTATCCAATAAGTGTCAGTAAGTGATAGTCACATTGAATAAATGTAGAATTAGTAAACCCTCTAATTCCAAAGTGTTTAACTTTGGAGCGCAAGAAGTTAAACACTTTCTTGCAACACATTGTAAACATGTCAATGTGTTTAACATCTTAAATGTGTTCTGTTCCCTTGCGCATGTGTTTAGAAAAGAAACAGGTTATGATATTTAACTAGTGAATGGATATATGTGCTCATTCCTACCAACACTTTTTAAACACTTGTGGACACTTAAAATTATGATGTGTTTAAGATTTGAACATGTATGCTTTTCTACACTCTTAATCCAATGTTTGATGCATTTATTCAGAACAGCATGTTTTTACCATGCTAGTAATGCATACCATTTGTAATTAGCAATGCTTGATTTTTCTTCTACTATTTATTCATTCTACTGAAAACTAGAATCTAATCAGGTAAGCTTTTAACACAGTGTAAAGAGATTTTTCCCACATGAATAAAATTATTGTACTAAGCTGAAGCTGATCTCACTTGTGAGGCGCAGAAGTAGCTACAACATTTAAAATTACTTTCTTTCTGAAAGACAAGATTCTAAACTACATACAAAACACAGGAAGTTTGCAAATGGAATGAAAAAAGCAGAGGAAAACCTCTGTAAACATTTTTAATTATGCAATCTATAGTTGGATAAAAGACTAAATTATATGGAAATCATTGAATGGTTTAGTTGGAAGGGGTCTTGGAGATCACCTCATTCCAAAACCTGTGGCATAGGCAGGGACACCTTCCACTAGACACGGTTCTCAAGAAAACCAACTATACTACTCAAACACATATGGGGTTACTCAGAGAGAAAATGGCAAAGCCCATCCATCTTTGACTACTGCATTACCTGAACTCTGCTCACCGGTCTGGCTGTGCTCAGGCTATTTCTAACCCTCCAAAGCACTAAGCAGCTGCTAACAGCTGTCATTAAAAAAAAATCCAAACAAACCAAATGTCAGCAATAAAATTCTATCTATCATTCCTCCAAATTAGCTTAACCTGAGGCCAAGCACAGGCAATGCTCAGAGCTTACACCCATGACATGCTATTTTAGGACTTGTGAGTGTAAAAATGGGTTCTTTTTTAGTGTGATAATTCGAATTTCCCTGTAAAATCCAATTGCAGTGGTTGTCAACCATTTCCATACCATGATCCTGTTACAAAAAAAGAACAGTTTTATGCCCCCACTCTTGTCTACTGCCCCCCCACCCTTTCCACCTCTAAACCTATCCACAGGAAAAGGAAGTCTACTCGAGATTCCCTGAAATACCTTATTAAGCCAGGAAAACAATATTTAAAGTCCATCTAGCATTAGGGATGGACACATTACCTTCTATCATATAGAAAGGCAAAATTAACTAAGTTTTTAAGGATATCCAATGAGTCTACCTTAATTCTTTTTGTTGTTCAAGAGCCAATAAACATGGATAACTCAGAAAGCTGGGGGGCAATTTTGAATTTTATTTGAAAGCCAGCCATCCCAACTTCATTCATAAGTCTTTATATTCCAGTTGTGCCAGTAAGCTCAGAAATCCCTGTGTTGTTGTGCTGGGGGCTGTACGAGGCCCTGGAAAGAATTTGCATCCACCAAGAGGTCAAATCAAGAGACAGAGCACACCAACTCTTCCAGTTCCCACTGCAGGCCTAGGGAAATGGAGCTCAGTTCCCTCCTGACTTTTTGTGCCGTGTCACCCTGTAGAAAGGGAATGGTCAGGCAATTTACAAATGCAGAAAAACCCCAAAAGACATGTAGATGTGGCACTTGGGGACACAGTTTAGTGGTGGACTTAGCAGTGCTGGGTTCATGGTTGAACTTTGTGATCTTTGAGGTCTTTTCTAATTTAAATGATTTATGGTTCTGTGATTCCAAAGTACTCACTTGTGTCAGCATGTAAAATGCTCATCCCCACTTCTGAGACATCAGCACAAGTTTCACCCAGCTCTTTCTCAGTGACTACTCAGTCTTGGTACAAACAGACCTTCTGGAACTCTTCAGCTGGTGTCCTGCCCTGCAGAAAAAGAACCATGCAAGAACCTTCAGGAACTTGCCAGCCTCATCCCTGGGCATGACAGCAGCACAGAGCTTTCCACAATTTGTTTTTATTGACAGGGAAATGAGGGTGATGGTATTCAGTCACACTTTAGGGTACACAGGTTTACTGTGGACCAGTATTCAAAGGCAGTTTCTGAAAGTTTTTGGCCTTCACTTAAGTACCAGCAATGTAAAAGCTCAGTGCTGGAGTCATTTAAGGTTTGAATGCCAGCTGCATTTTTATTGGCCGTCTGTGACTTCAAAGGGCTTTTCCTTCACTAATGTCCAGACAGGTAGGCTGCCCTGAAATCTCTCTGCCATGTTGACTTACAGATTTTGAACTGATTTTATCTGCAGGCTTATGCCTGAAAACGAACATTAAACATACTGGGGCTGAAACATCTTGCAGGCCAGCTAAAGTGCTGACACTTAATCAGGCAGGGGACAGTTCATCTGAAAACATATAGCAAAGATGTTCTTTGTGGTCATGCAAACCTTCACTGCTTGTACTTTAATCCCCAGACTTTAGGACAAAAACTTCAGAAAAGCAGATACACTTCTGCTGTGCCAAGTTTTTATTCATAAGAATAGGGAACAATGAGGAAATTCAGTTGGATGTTTAATGTATTTTTCAGTTTCAACAACCTGGTCTTTACTACACTATTTTATAAGAGTATCTAAAGCCCTCATCCCAGCTCAGGACCCCATTTGACTAGCTGCTGCTTTGACATAAAAAGGGACAGGCCTTACTACAGAGAGCTTGCAGTCTGAGGTGCAGACCAACACGTCAGTGTAATGCGTCAGATACCACCTGCCCATATTGGGTACATCCACAGTACTGTAAAGAAACTTTTGCTGCTAATACCATATGACAACAGTCATCTTATCATATGAAAATGGATGGGTTATTTAATTGAGACATGGGGGGAAGCACTCCATCTGCTTCCTGAGTGCTGCTCCTTGAAACATCTTTAAACCTTATTCCACTGCAGGGTATGAACAAGTTAGAAGCTCCAAAGTGCTGCAGACACATAGGCATGATTGTGAGGTACTGCTTACCATAAGGAGTTTCACTGAAATAAGTTCTGTAATAAAATGCTGGTAGTGCAGGCAAAGATACTATAAAGACAAAAGTCATACATGAAAACTTAAAAATACAGTGAGTTCCTCTTATATGGTTATCAACATGGGCTTATTTCACAAACACTATGAGCAGAATATTAGATACTGATCATAGCTACAGTACTGAAATTCAGTGCAGTTGTCTGAATAACTGAGTCATTCTACTGAATATATGACCTGAGAATCAAGCCACAGCAAGCATAAGCATTTTTATGCTTCAATATCTTTGCTTTTGATACTCACAGAAAACTCTGAAGATGAGCTCTTCAAATTAATTTCAAGAAATACCTGCTGTGCTTGACTTTCTGAAGCATAGCAGATATCTCAGGGATTCCTTCTCAACTGCTCAAGATGTTCAACAGTTGTGCTTTCAAGATAACTGACAGACCTCATATATTCAACAATACTCCTTCTAGGCACTAATATTTCATCCTGACCACATGAAGAATCTTGAGAAAGAATGTTCAAAAAGAGGGAAGATCAGGATTCCCCGGTCCTGGGCAGGGAGGGAATTTTTTTTAAGCAAGGCACGTGCCAAAGTAATAAACTAAACTTATTTTCAAGTGGGACAGCAAAGAGGAAAAGTGGGGCTGTCGCACATTTGGGGCAAATCTCTTTTTACTATCTGCTTGTCATCACATGAGTTTTATGCTGGAAACAGAAACAAACACCCTGTCAAAATACTTCAGGCATCTGTTACTTACACAGGTCTCTGACAGGTGAAATAACAGACAGAATCAAAGGAGGAAAACAGCAATACATACTTATTAATAACATAAAGATTTTTAAAATCTTTAGCAGCTCGATGAGAACATATTTGCAAGATAATTTCTCACTGAAAACAAATCCATTGACTTGTAGGTAAAGCCATGTTGAGAATCAATAAGCCAGGAAAGGCAGGTTTGAGGGCAGCCCAGGGTACCTGCCTGGGCTTTAGAGCAGGAAAGCCTTTGAAGTTGCAGACGGCCAATAAAAATGCAGCCGATGTGCAAAGCTTACGCATCTCCATCATAGGTTTTATATTAGCAGTGTTTAAGCTGAAGATGACTAACCTGACAATATTCAGTTAGTTCTTCTACATATTCAACTAGCAGTGTGTCTGGAAGTCCCTTCAATGCCTGCAATCTATGTGGAATGTTTCTTGTGCAACTGATGCTTTCAAAGTAAGTGCAACTGGCCATTCTTGCCACCTCCCTGCTTACCAGCATTTTTCAAAGTGTCTAGTTTTGGTCTTGCTGTGTATATATTTATGAGTCAACTATGATTTGCACTAAATTTTCAAAATATACTTTTAAACTCATTAAAATAACATGGCAAATTTTTTCAATTGTTTGTTTGTTTGTTTTTTCCTGCAAAAACTACTTTTATAAATGATACATTTGAAGTATATTTCTATTTTGGATCAGATTTTGCCACATAATTATGAGTTATACAGTCCTCTAAAAATTATTAATGACTATCTCTATTTTAATAAATTTCTTCAGACATATACATTCTGAAAAGGAAGAAAGAGATACTTCTTCAGCATCCCCAGGGTACAGTGGCCTTCCTAGAAAAATGGAACTGGCCCAGTAAAATAACAGCATCTGCTATTTTGACTTTCATCTTAACATGTACCGATTTCAGGGTTTCCAGCTGATCTGACAGAACACTTCCTGTTCAGGAAATAAACGTGTCAAATGATTTCTTGATTTAAAGTGATGGATCACAGCAACTCTCTGTACTGCAGGGGTGCTATTCTCATAAAACATATGCAACCTTTATTACTAAAATGAAGGGGAATTACTCCAATATCACTTAGAGCAATTTCCTCAGCAGTCACCACACATCTCCAATGTCACAAATCCCAAAAGGAATAGGAAAAAGGCTGGAAGCTGGAAGTAGCTTGAATCCTCTGCTTAGTCTTGGTGGGGAAGGAAAGAGAAAACACTACAACATGTTTGAAATTTGTAGCTAAATTTAAAAGAATAAACTGAAATCCTTTTATAAAATAAAAGGAACACAGTTGAAATTCAAGTTCTTTCATGAGCTATGGGACTTTTATTTCTAGAACCACTGTGAAGCTTAAGAAGTTCAACACAAAGCTACTGCAGAAGTAAGTGAGAGTAGTGATAGGTCTTTCACACAATGCAGTCTGAATTGCCTTTGTCTGAAAAGGGGGTAAAATCATGATATTTTTTATAATATTCATCACAACTATATAAGTTGGGACAAAAAACTAGATGTATTGTATGTGATCAAGAAAAGGAGGATGGCAAGTTGGAAAAGACCTAAAAGGGGGAAAAAGAGCACTGAATAACAACATGTGTAACTAAGCAAGGTAATAAATTTGGGTCTACTAAGCAGCATTCAGGAGGAATAGTGAGGGCTTGCTTTCTACAGTTCACAGCAAAAGCTGTACTGAGATACACTTACCATTATGATGGCCTCATTACTTGGTGACTGGAAAAAGATGGCAAAGAGCAAGAGAAGATTATGAAAAAAACCCGCAAGAATCCAGTAATACATAAAATTTTAAAAGAAGATGAGAAATATCTCAGAAGTATTAAGAATGCCCCATGTAACCCAGAACCAAAGTCTGTTGGAGCTCCATCAATACAGACTACATGCAGTGCAGGGCAGCAGATCTGTGAAAGTGGAGGGCTGTGTCATTCACCAGAAATAGGCATAATAAGATTCCACACTCAACATGGGAGTTTAAGTGAAGTTGTATGATGATGTGATCACAGTGAACATTTCTTCTTCTATTGCCAGGAAATGTCTGTTTGCAACATCCTCTGAAAAGCAAGATCAGCATTTCTACCAAGAGGAAAACAAAACAGCAGAAGGGTCAGGTCTCTAAGTCCTCACTCACAGCAAAATAGCAGAGAGGTTCAGGGAAGAGTTACACCAAGGGCAAAAATGAGTCACAGCTTCAAGAAGACGAGGTTCTTCTCTTCAACAACCTGTTTATCTGTAAATAACCTAAGCCAACCTACAGGTTTAGCTGAAGAGGTGAAAGTATCCCTGACATATGCTCATCTGCAGTTTAAAATTTCTTTAATGTACCGACAGGGCATGTTGCAATGGAAAGGATCCCATTCTTACCTTGTTCTCTTGCAACATCATTATTGAATGGCAGTGCTAAGATCACTTCCCTCCAGGTTCTCCTCCAAACCAGAAGAATGGGGCCGTTTGTTCAGGAATAACTGCCAAAGCTGCCTTCTTGCAGCCTGATCCTACAGCTTTCCCATGTTTCTGAAACAAACCTAAATTTTCAAGGTGAATCTTCCTATTGTATGCCTGACATGAGCATGCACAAACTTAAATGAAGAACAACCCAGGCCACAGTTCACCTTTTTTTTCAGTGTTTACCCAAATATCATCACACTACTGCAACTGGAAATCATGTCTTTTCTCATTTCTCTGCAGCGAGTACAGCTTGCTGCCTACTTGACTGTAACAGAAATCCAAAAATGACAGAGCTGCTCAGTATTAGCTATACAGAAAGAGGGAAATGTTGAAGTTAGAGGAAAGTTTGTTCTAAAATAAGAACTATCAACTCCACTGGAAATTTGTTTCGAGATTCCTTCTGTAGTTGCATTCTCCAATTGCAAGATGGTGAAAAACTGAGCAAGCTACCAAAGGAAAAGAAGTAGAGGTGAGTCTTGTACCTGCCTTTCTCTTGAAGGAGAAGGTACTGTAAAAAAAAGCTTACAGAAGAAAAACATTAATTTATTCTAAAATGTCTCTAATAGAGTAGGTTTGAAAGGTATGGATTCTAACTAAAAAGTGGAGTGACTTTTTATTGCTGTTTTGGAAAAATATCAGCTCTGAAGAAATGGATAGGCATGAGGATACTGCCTTAACACAGAAGGCAAGTATAAATGACTATTCCAAAAATTATTGCATGGAAGTCTACTAGAATATTAAATCATCTAGCATTTTACACCATTTAGACGTGCTTAGTAGAAGACAAGACTAGACAAAGGAGACATCAAGTTAATATTTAAAGAGGAAACATTAAGAAAAATTTTCTAGAAGTTGGAGTGGGACTGAATTGCATTTTAACTTCCTATCACATTGCTTCAGTGCTTCCGCCCACTGAAATCAGAGGTTCTTGGGACTAGACACTGAGCAACATTTCTTCTGAGAAACTTTTAATTAAATGCAGAACAACAAAAGGATTTGCCTACAGGCCCGTGGCAAAACCAGCTGTAAGGCCAGACCATGGCCAGCTTTGAGTTCTCTCCGCTGTGCAAACCACCACAATGCCAGTATCAGTAGTAACTATCTCTAAGGAGAATCAGATTTTATACCAGGGGGAAAGCACCAAGAAATGCTTTTCTTGACAAAGGTAAGGAAAAGGAGACAGGCTGCCACTAGTCTATTTTAGCAACCAGACACATTATTATGTTGTGAATAGAAGGTTAGTTACAAATGACAGGACACCTACCAACTACAGCTCCTCTTTCTATGAAATGTGAGACTTGGCTTAATTTCCTCTATCATAATGAGCATTAAAAGCCTTAAGCTTGCACTTGTACCTTCAGTAGACTTGCACTTTTAATTTTAGCAAATCCAAATGTTCCTCTCATTGATATCTCTGATGCCATAAGAGTATGAATTATTGATATTGCTTGGCTTTAATATTTTATGCCGCTGTGGAAACTGATAGTGGAGCCAAATCACAGCCTACAACTAAATTATGAAGGTCAGCTAAAAGATTGCCAAGCCACCAAAGTCTCCTTCCGCAGATCAAAAGAAGGTCTGCAAATTTTCTGTTGAGTTATACTTTCCTTTATTATTTATTAGTCATACATAGCTGAGCAAGGTTTGAAATAAAATACTGGAATCTGAAATGCATTCCAGGAAATAGGCTTGCTGTCATCGGCACATGCTATTGGCTACAGCATTTTGTAATGAACTTTAATTTTTAGTGACAAGCATTTACTTATGTCACAGATTTCAAACCAGCTTCTTGCGAAGTATGCCAACGCAACCTCCATGTGGCACTGCTGATTGCAAGCTTACTAGATAAAAACACAAAGCATAGCTGAAGATGGTGACCAAATGGCCACTAAGTGCTGAAATGACTGATTTCTCAGAGATCCGTACAATTAAGGATCATATTCAATAGCTTACAACACCATGATATCCGAGAAAAAATAGCATCTGTAGCACAGCTGGAGCAGCTGTGTTGGAAAATCAATCATTGCCCGGCAACTGAGCAACTGATTTTCCATCAATCAGTACACAAGGCATTCTGTTAGGTTTATAAAACACATAAATTTGTTGCAGTATCTGCAAATGCAATAAGTGGGTTAGAAATGTAAGAGTGATAGATAAAAGACACATTTAAAGCAGCTATCAGGCTTAATGTAAAAAGAGCTGTATTTATGCATACTGTAAATATAAAATTATGGTAATAAACAGATGAACTGCTCAGTGTGATTAGCTCTGACAACAGATAGAGCCAAGAGTAATCCAGAAAGAAGACTTTTTCCACTGTAGCAAACATCTTGTGCTACATAACTTTGATTTTTCTTTTTGATAAAATGGCCATTCATGGAAACAGTTACTCCCAATTGTGCCAAGAACTCATAAATTCCTGTAAATTCCTGCAGCTTAGGCTTTTTTCTAGAATTTTATTGGCTTAACTGAGCCCATCAGTAATACTGCAAATCTTATCATTCTGTTGAGATTACACCACTTCTATAATAATGCCTCCAAGCTCACTTTTAAAGGACAATAAAGATTGTAACCATTCTTCCAACTCTTAACATAAAAGAACAAGTGAGGGTGGGGGAGTTACACCAGAAATTGTACAAGTTAGTACTAAAGCTATGATATTTTAATACTCATAAAACATAAGCCTACTGCCTAATGTCAAGCCTTAGCAAGGGACAGAGATGCATTTGTATGTAAAATAATAGCTATAACTAGTCACGTTACTCAACAGACCTACAGTAGTCAACAGCCCAAGCTGGAAATCCTGGAGAAGTTGATATCCTTCCCTTTGGACGCTGCTGCCTCTGTTTAGGCATGGCCATCTGGAAGGGAAAAATCGCTTCATATAGCATTCCTATTTTGGGTTGGGACACCCCATTTCTCCTGACTCTGTTTTATCCAGCAGTACCTCTTACAACCCCAGTGAGCCCACTCTTTCCCTTTTGTGTCCATCAAATGTCCCCAGTAATACTGAGCTAGTCCAGAGCTGTGGAATATAGCTTTGAGCCTATAGAAGTGCTGCTAACAGGAAGGTCCACCCAACACACCAGAAAAGTATGCCTGATCAAAGAAAAATTACAGTGGTTTTAGATAAACATTAGCATTCCCGAAAAACAAGGCAGTTGGTTATCCGTGCAGTCGGGCAGTCGTAGCCAATATGACAAGGCAGGCATCAGAAATCTGTCACAAAGTTACCACACGCAAAGCTACGGACAACCTTTTTATTATTAGTTTAGTTCTTAATCATTTTAACTGATAAAGCCCTTCTTAAAGCAGTTTTCCTCCAAGTATCTGGGAGATACACAAGGAATAGCACAGAGGTAGTTTCCTGTGAAAGTAATTTAGGCATTTTGATACAGTTACTTCTAGTCCTGGTAGATCTGCTGGTCCTACACCATACCCTACAGTGGGTACTAAAACATTGTAAGGGCAAAAGACTACAATGATATACCCCAAAAAAAAAAAAAAAAAAAAAAAAAAAAAAAAAAAAAAAAAAAAAAAAAAAAAAAAAAAGGTAAGGCTGGTAAAAGGCAGCTTATTCTTTATATGATCCCCAGCTGTGAAATCCAACCCCATGGTGCCACCACATACAATCCTGTAAAAACACACTGAAAGAATGAAAGTTTGTGATTTAGCCAGACTGATCCAGGTAGCATGTCAGCAGTAAAAAGAAGTGTCTCTCTACCTTTTTTTGACATTCACAGATGTTGTCTTCTAAAACTTCCAAAAATACATATAGTAAAGACACTGCAGCACTGAATGGCTCTTTGTGGAACAGTACCTAGAAAAATCTCAGACACTTGAAACAGAAACAATTTCATTGAAACTAAGAATTCAAATAATTTCATACTACTTTAACCCTCATGAGCACCTTCTTTCACACCCCAAATATTTTCAGGAATGTTAAAACAGTATCTTCCCCCCCCCCCCCTTTTCTCTAAATTTGCTTTGTTTCTAGTTGCTGTTTTTCTATATATTTGGCTCTGCTCATGATTTATTACTTCAAAAAACATGTAAACAGGACTCAGGGTCTTTGAAGCCGAGAGCAAATTTTTGCAGCAAAAAAAAGAAATGTTAGGCTTAGAATGCCAAACAGGATTCAAACTTTCCACTAACTAAAGACTTCCAGTTAGCACCAGGTTTGCAGCCCAAAAGATAAAATTAAGTTGCAATATATTTGTGAATACTTGTAAAGTCTAGAAATCTTTGATATTAGTTCCTACTGTAACAGAAAAGAAAATGCAGAGGCACATTTTAATTACCTGTCGGGAACTAAATAAAAGATTTGTTTTATTGAATACTCCCTGTGTGTAATATAACTATGGAAACAAGTCTGAAATCCAATTGACTTTCTATTTACAGGCTCCTAAAGAGCTATTAAAACATAAAAGTGAACTACTTAAAACCTGTTTGAAGTTTTATTCTTCTTTAATGTATTTTTCACCTGTTTGATGATTGTTTATACTTTGTAGCATAATGAACTGTGACATTTTTTGCCATTTCATCAAGTTGAAGATTTTGTTATGTATAAGTAAAAATATAGCAATGATTGCCACAAAAAAGCTGTTGTAAGAAATCTGACCATAGCAATAACATGTTTTAAGCCAACAGTGACAAAGCTCTTCACATTCATCTTCAAGCTCTTAGTTTGGCTCCATTTCAGATGCAGAGAACGGGACACTTACTGCATTGAAGAGGTGATTGCCTAAACAAAGTAGTAAGAAAGGCACTGCTCTTAGTTCTTTTGCAGATATGGCAAATGGAAGCCTAGAAAGACACACGACTTGCATGGTAGCTCTTAAGGAAGCATGGAATGGAACTGTCTGCTGACACCCTGATAAGCAAACAATTAGCTGAAATTCATGTTTCTATTAGTGATCCGCACCACCTGATAATCTAAAACAAAGCAGTATTCTCCCTGAATAAACATTATAAAATGCCGAGTTGTGATATCCAAGAACTTGAATTGTATTCTTACAGAAGACCAATTATAAAATACGGGTCTCCATAGAAAAGATATCTTATGTCTCACCTTGGGTACACTTCCAAATTGATCCACAGCACAGTTCTGGTCAACTGAAATAGATGGATGTCTTAGCTCTCTAGAGGATCAGAATATAATTTTTTAATTGTAAAATGCTTCACTTACTCATTTTGACCAATGCTGCCTGTTCCAAATCAGCTGAATCGACAACACTAAGTTACATGACCATAAGCTACCGTGTTCTAGTTATTCAACCAACATTACTGTTCAGTCCTATTGACAATCCCAATAACTACAATAAGCTCATAGGAGAATACCTATGAATATGCCTCAATAGAGTTTGCCTCTTAAGGAGACAGAAGTCTTCTTAGAGACAGGCTGAGCCCACGGAATTAACTCCCATGGCAAAGATAAACCTATTTCCCAAGGCTTAGTTCTACCATATTCTCGCTTCATGTGCAAGACATTCCTTCTGCCTTGTGTCCTCCAATAGAAATAAAAAGCAGCATGGACACATGCAAACCCAAATTCAATCTGACAGATGAATATACCAAAAAATAATATATATATTTTCCATTCTTTCTGACAGAAGATGGGTACACACATATGAAGGATTCCAATCATTTGATTGAACAGTTGGTGAAAACCCGAACCCAGATAGCTGGAGTGCACACTTTAGCGCATCAAGGGGTATACACTCACGGAAACTGCGTAGACTAGAACTTTCAACCTGTCTAGCACTTATGGAAAGCCATCAGTAAATAACAACGGTGGTTGTCTGATCATGGTACAACACCTTCTCTCTCCTAGCCTGAGGAGCTGGGAACAAGAAGCTTGCCTGTACACTGGGTGGTCCTGAAGTTTTCCTTTAATTACAGTATACAAAATAGAACAGCAAAAACCAGACTGCTTGGGGAAAAAAATGTTTTATACACACTTCTCTGCTTGCATGGTTTGACTTCACTTCCATTTCTTCATTTTATTGCACAGAGAGGAGCAGGTGAGTCAAAGACATAATTCTGCCTGTGCAACCATAGCTTTAACACTACTAGCCCCAAGTCCTACAGTCTGGAGTGAGATATGCAGGGACACCTCTGTTAATTTTTCCTCTTTCGGTAGACCTTATTAAGTCCAAAAACTACTGATAGTCACGTGTTTTTTGGAATATCCTTTTCTGTTATTGATGAAAACTACCGATACCTTAAAAACTGAAGTTCTAGAAGACTTTTGCCATTAATGCTCTGTATTAAATTTGCCTTCTGAGCTGTGCCTTAGGTGCTGAGAAAAATGGAGGCATTGGCAGTGGAGGTCACAAGACTTTGTTTGACAGTGGCATGTGTTCTCAGGGGCTCTTGATGCTTCAACTTATGCCTCCTTCTATGCGCCCAAATGCAACATTATTCTGAACCAACAACAAGCACCCTGCCCATTTGTATCTACCCCTGAAGGCATGGATTGAACCAATAGCCAGCCTTTTCCAGTAAGAAGGGGGAATTTCAGTGTTTTCTATGATGCTAACTCAATTTAATTGTGTTTCTAAAGAGTATTACGTGCATAGAGACTGAGAAGGGAGGTTAGCTGGAAAACAACCACTACAATTTTGGAAGCTCTGTGTCATTTGTCTAGAACTATTCAGGATTGTGTATCATGTTAACCCCAAGGAAATTACCTTAAGCAATTATCTAATTAGGGAGAGTTTTCTCTCTCCCTTTTTCCACTTATATCCCATCTCTACCACCATCCTAGCTGTCATCTCATTTGTTACAATCACCCAAGAGGCATATATGATGAGGAGTTCTCTGGCCAAGTCTCCCACTGGTTATACACAAATGACAGATTTGAAACACATTACAAAATTCCTTCATTCCTGCATTCCTAAAGCAGCCCAAAATACTCAGCTCTATTATGTGAAATCCATCTTCTGCTGTGAAGATGGGAAACCCATTCATCTCACAGAAACTGCTGAACAAATTGTTTGGAAATTTTACAGGCATATGCTAATACACTCACTCTGCTTAGGTGGAGGTGCTCCCTGTAGCATCACTGATTATCGGATTATCTAGAAGACACTGCATTTTTAATTTAGCTCCTTTTTTTATAAGCTGTGCTAATAAAATCTGCACCCCACAGAAACCCCCTGCTCATTAGCTATTATCCAGCCTCAGGCAGCACAAGTCTGTTTACATTACAAATAAAAGATAAAATATGCTCATTGCCAGCTTCCCCCTTCCCGAGGGACACTTGTCATGAATCTATCCTGCAAAACTATCTCTTCACTACTCTCCCCTGACTTCCCCTTGCCCCAGGACACTTTGCCTTCATTTATCTCTTTCGGACTTAACAAACCACTACAACTACCTTAGATCAATTTCTCAAATCACAGTTTAATTATTTAGAAGGAAGTGAGCTTTTGCTCTCCATTAAAACAACAATCCCTACCCCCAAGGAACAACATTAAATCATTGTTTAATCCTTATTACTGCCTTAGGCCTCCCTTGGTACTGCAGTGTTGTTGAAACTTCATTTCAATATTTACCACTTAGATCACTTAAGGGCTGTCAGCTTTAATAAAATTTTATCAATTGGATACTTATATTATTCAGAGTTTCATAAAAATAACAAGACCTGCCTTGGTATTTCACTCATATATGGGCTAATTCCTTTGACTGCTAAGGGATTTCATTTTATTAGCATTTAAACATAATGTGAGTGATTTTTTAAACTGATAAATATTGCATAAAGTTAGTAAACAACATCATACTAAGTTACATGAATTTTAATGTATGCACCACTAAGGTTACAACTGCAATACATACAAATAAACTAACGAGGCAGATTTCACTGTGTAGCCTCCTAAAAGGCCTGATCTTTAAAGAGATTTGTTTATCTCAAACCTTCTCTGCAGAGTATAGACTAGTGACAATTCTCTGTGGTAGGTTTGCAATAAAGATATCCCAGATTCTTGGTTTGCAGAGTTTTGTTGTCAAAGAATATGTTAAGACTTCCCATAGTCAATAAAACAAAGCACAACTTGAGAGGAAATGCACCAGCTCAATCAATAGACTAATAGTAATACAGTTTTATTTCATATTGCCTCTCAGATGAGAGGAGTGAACAACACAGTGTCTGAAAAAGACATTTCCAGATAGTTTTGCTATTTAGTTGTACTGATCTAAGTAGGACTAGCCAATTTCTATGTGCTGCTCCAAGAGTTCCTTGGTCAAGAGAGATTCCTGGAATCATCCAGCTACCACTACAGCCCAAGCTCTTCCTGAACTTCTCTGGGAAGTGTGTAGTTTGTCGCTGGATCACTAACAATACCATAATCTGTTTAAAGCTAGAAGCTACAATTACTGTGGTCTCAGGTCTGCAATTGGCTCCTCTGAACACACGTAATACCACAGATCCATAGGACAGATCCTGCTTTGGACTGGTATTACTGGCAGGTTAAATGCTATGTTTTTGAGACTATCAGCTTCGCAAAGACTTTTCACACAACATCTTTACCTACAGTAGAATTGTATTCCTTCTGTTAGAAAAAGGGACAAGCATTTCCCCGAGTGGATGTGAATTTATACTTCAGAGGCAAGGATACTGTACTTTACAATAAGAACAATTAATGCATTGCAAGTGTGAGAAATTTGCACAACAGGGATAAAAAGTACATAAACCACTTCTGTGGAAGAGGCAGAAAAATCTACATGTTTTTAAAAAAGTTTGAGATTTTTAAAATAAGGTCTTAGAGACCAACTAACATTGTCAGGACTATTCATGTCTATCCATTCTGCCTTTGCCTGAAAACATCTTCCATTCCTCATCCCCCACTTCCTGTTAGACTTATCTCTCCTTACCATCCTGACCAGCACCCTCTTAGCCCTATTTTAATAGGTTTTCCCTCTTCTAGCAGCAGACTTTCTTCTTTTTCCTCTGTTTTTAAATTTTTTTATCTTTGTCAAAGCTCTTGAAAATATTAAAGGACTTATTTCTTGCAGATAATTTGGGCTCTTGGATCAGTTTTAAACCTCTCTGACTACAGAGCCTAAGTATTTATAGAATCTAGGCAAAACTTCGAAAACAAAACAAAACAAAAAAGATAGAGAAGTTAGAGAATTTAGAAGATCCTGGCTCAATCTAAATAATGAATCATACACCAAGGATGCTGAGTGTGAAAATTTCAACTTTTAGAGGACTGGATTCTGTTAAGTCACTTTTGGATACAGGATTCTTGACAGCTTTCCTATACGCAGTCAGAAATTATTATTCAGAAATTGCATGAAACAGGAACAGATTGAATATGAAAAATTTCCTCCTCCTCTAGAATAACAACAGGTATTGAATTTTAAATTGAGACTTGGCCACCCTGCTCTAAACTGTGTTCACTTTGAAATACAGACTTTGGTGCCAAAGTCAACTGACTGTTTGCAGATCCTCTACCACTACTTAGCTCCTGTGAGCAAGACTGGATTTTCATTTTAAAAGTGATGAGAAAAGTAAATTTAAACAGAAAATAAGGAACTTCTTAAGTTACACTTCACATTCAGTATAATTTCCAAAACAAACTTTGCCAGTTATAAGTGATCAACACTGATACATGGATACTCTCTACACTCATGTGTGCAGGCTTTCAGTATCTTGTCAAAAATGGTGATTTCAAATTTTTAAAATGATAAGGAAACAATGCTTGGAAAACTTGTTTAGTTTTGATGGCAGGTTGAGTTAGTACCCAGGATCATTTACAAAAGGAGAGGCACAGCTGCCCCAATCCTGTTGACGCTGGTGGAAATTCTGCCATCAGCTTTAACTGGAGCCAGGTTGCATCTATAAATTGTTTGGATGTTTATTACCACTTATTTTTAATGCAGTTAAAGGAAAAGGTTTGAGTTGTAGACCAGGACCCTCAACATACTTAAACAAATTCAACAAAAAGTCAAAGAGCTTCCAGTCTACAAATAAGCCATAACAAGGCAACTGAGGGCCACAACCGAGAACGGTGTAATACGCAGTGGTTGTAGTAACCCAGCTGCCTAGGGCTTGATTATAATTAAAAGACACCAAAAAAGGCTTAATTTTAAGAGGAGCCCAATAATTAACATTGAAGTTGAAAGAGTAGTAAAGCAGGGAGCATGACAATTAAACATGCCTGAGAATGTAAATATATGGATATGAAGTGCAGAGTGAATGTTGCCAATTTTCAAGTCAATTTTCTTAGTGAAAGCCCTAGTGGGGCAGACGAAAAACAGAGCTTATAAAAGAACCTGGTTGCAACCTTAGCCACAGAGTCTTGACCACAGCTCCATAATAAAATTACTAGTATATTAAGCATGTGAATGTGGGGTGATACAGAAAAGAAGATGGGGCCCCCATGGCTGGCTGGCAAGCCAACTGTGATTTTAACTAAAAGCAGATGGTTTTCAAGAACGAATAGGTGCAACTTGCTCTTTTATGCAAGTCACGCTCAATTCACAACCATTTTCTTAGATGTACACCTTCAGCACAGGAGTTCATGTGGCCTAAATTGAATGTAATAATCCAGATGGGAGTATAGCGATTCTGCATCCTTTCAACTAGAGGGTCATGTTACGCAGCTCTCCTATTTAAAAGCATATAAAAAACCAAGCTATTCAGTGTGCAGCTGAGAGTGCAAGGGCTTTAATCTTTACATTATCCATATGAACGCACTTTCTATTTTTGTTCATTGTGCCACACAAACCTAATTGCTGTTGCTTTAGAACCGGTAACCCCTAAAGGGCAACAATAACCTCAGGCTTTGGTAACATCAACTTTTACTTTTTGGTCATCAGTTCTAACTTAACCCAGGTCAACCATAGCCAAAAGCTGTTGCCAGCTGGTGCTGTATGGAAAGCCAGTGGTCTGAATCCACCTGCACATATAAAATGAAGACAAAGGAATGCCCACAAACAGAAGCACAATCTGTTGGCTGAACTGCAGTGTGAGCAGGGAAATTGAACTGTACTTGTTTCTAAGGAGGATCCCTCTACGCAGGTGTGGATTGAAGGGCTGCACTCATTTACTAAAATTTTTATTTAGGAAAGGACTCCAAACTCAGCCCCCTACTAAAAGACAAAGCTCCAGCATCACCACTGAGTAGTGACCTTAATTCATCAAGTATTACTTTCTTAAGGAGATCTGTGATTTTAAAACAATTTTTAATCATTTCATGTGAAATCTATTTGATGAATTGATTAGTTTTAAGAGTTGTCTTCAGGAGGATGGATGGAAAGCTGGATAATCTTTTCTGTTTGCTAGCCTCCCACTTTTCACTTTATCCTCCTGAGCCAGATTGAAATACGCCACATGGCATGAGCTGTTACCTTATGGAGCTTCTTACTCACAGAATGTATCTTTTGTTACATATGGAGGTGTTGATTCCCAGGTAATCAACAGTTGAATTAGTTCATAATGAAGACAAAAGACTCCCTGGCTTATGTTGTTGCTGAGTCTCATAGGTTTTCTTGCTTTATTTTATTCAAAGAACTATGGGGTGTTAACAACTCCTGCAATAAATCAAATAAAAGTAATAGAAAACAAGGGCTAGCAGTAGCTCCATCCTGGGTTTTGCTAGCACTAGGAAAGGCAGCTTGGCATCATCACAGGCACATTGTTAGACACAGGAATATAAAAGAAGCACAGGAACTTTTACCCTTGTGTCTCCCAAACCTGTCTTCTCATCTAAATGTATCCACCATACGGGTATGTTACCTTAGCCCTTTTCCATGACAAGCAACCGCACAGCTCTGGAGAGTTAAAAAGATCATTTGGGTAATTGGAAAATAGTTCACCCAGGGTAAAGCTATTGCCTCATAAGTCTTCCATGTCTGTGAATCAATTAAAACTTGGGACTGATTACAATAGCCCAAAATGGATACTACTCATTCAATCAAAACAGAAGAAAACGTAACTATGTTCATCAGCCCCACATAAATTTACTAAAAAGATCAGAGTTAACCAGCGCTGCTGTCCTTTACAGAATTACTTATTTTTAATTGAAAATTATACCAATTCTATAATTTTAATAAAACTTGCACATCACTTTTTTTTCCCCCCCAGCATTCATTCAAGGATGGAAATCTTAAAGCCATACACATGGAAATCTGAGGTACAAAGAAATTGGCTGAACCCAACAGTTACCCAAGAAGGGTTCGAGCCTAAGCCTGCCCAGTCAAATCTCTGCCACACCACTTTCTCAACCTGGAAATGCTTTCTCCACTTTTTACAGTTCGCACTGCACCATCTACTCTCCAAACCAAGTGTAGACTGAGTTTACCCATTGACTTCCAAGTGGACTCTTTTTTTTTTCATTCCTCGTACTTGAAAGTAAACTGATCACAGATAAACAAAATAATATTGTATGAATTCTGCTGCATGTGGGAAACAGTAGAAGTGCACAGTGCTCTTACTTCCCAATCCAACACTAATCAGCAGTGCAAAGATGCAAAACAATACCTTTAAAGTGATGCTTCTCTTTGGTTACTCATTTCAGGTTCAGATCTGAAGAAACAATCCTTCAGTCACTGCAAGAATCAGATTCCCAAATTTTAAAAGAATGAGATACACAGTACAAGACTAAGGACTCTAGGCAGTGACTCACATTTAAACAGTCACCCCATAAAGATGGTTCTTTATTTGATTTCCAGATGAAAGAAATGTTCTGTTTGGATCAGTCTTCATTTAAAAGGCAGGCAACTATCAAATGCAATGCAATTTTTTATTATAAAGTGATCAAAATAAATCAAGGGAAAGATAACTCAAGATGCACAAACCAAAATCTATTTATGTTATTTGGAAACACTGTGGATTTGTCAGTTACTCTAGAAGAATTTCATGAAGATATAATTAAACTCCAAAATCAAATAACTTTTTTTTTCTCTCATATATAGGCTGCTTTTTAACAAGGTATATTAGGAATACTTGCCTTACTTGTATGATAAAAAAATCCTGTTTACTTTTATTATCCAGCATCATATTAAGAACCCCAGCCTGCAAGTGCCATACTACCTTTTAAAGAAACTAATTGCAAGCCACTTTCAATATTTCTTCTGTTTTTAATTTAATACCCTCAGAGATACATAATTGGGCTGGAAGGGAGAGTATTCACTGAAGTCATGAATTTGCTGTATAAATACAAACAAGAAGGAAAGCTAATACAGTAAGGGACTGTGGGATTAATTTTAAAATTGTCTGATTAGTGGATTGCTGCCCGTCAATAATTGCCTTAGATTTTCCCAAGGCCCCATCTTTATTGGAGTCTGGCAAGTGCATCTGCCCACAGATTCCGTCAATCAGGCCTTGCAGCTGGGAGGGTCTTCAGAGAGAGCACAATTGTAAGTCTGCTGGGGCAAGTTGTTAGACAAAGCAATATATACCAGACACGATGAACAGTCAATCTCTGCTGTATTGATAACATTTTACTTACCAAAATCTTCCTATTTCATTAGTATAAGCTCCTTCAAGAATTATTTTTAGTTCAGCTGGGTTTGAACAAAAATACTGTTCAGCTGAGTTTGAATAAAAAAATAACAAAGGTGTTTCTTCAGGATACCTCAAGAACACTGCACACACCTAAATAACACAGTACACTTTTGTCTTTTGCCTCCCCCCTCACCCTTTCCTAAATTTCTGCTGCTGAGATGAGCTTTGCTCCCTCAGGATGCTACTAAGAGAACTATGGAACTATGCAACATTGGAATTTTGCAAGTGCTAAAGCCAGCGGGTGGATAAAAGAAAAAATTAGAAAAGTGACCCAGAGAGTCTGGAGTAGATGTTACTAAGGTGCACCTTCATTTAATTAATTCTTTAAATGAGTAATTTCCATAAATAGTTCTGAATAAAACAAAGCCTAAAACCTTGACACTGTTTTCTGCACCAGTAGAAAACTAAGAATCTGCACTCTCAACCAAATGAAACATGAACAAGTATTACTTGTCATGTTGATTGGCAGAGTGAAGTTCTGCTGACCAAAGCCATCCTACACTTAAAATCACCAAAAAATATGTATTTTTAAAACTCTGTATAGCTTGTTTATTACGCCTATTCCTAGACATATTTATATTTGTCTTGCCAGCAGTTAGCCATAAATATACAAAATAGATTAAGCTATGAACATCATTTACCAATTAAATAATGGAAAAAAAGATGCCACACATATTTATACTTCTGTTCTGCAATGAGTACTGGACATTCATTTTCAGCTACAATATGCATTTTTTGTAGTCCTCAAAATACAAAGGAGCTCCTGGAATGCTGTAATTACTTACATGTAATACAAAGTTAACAAAGTCTGCCTCCAAATTCAGGCTCCCTCATTTTATTATGACCAGCAAAGCTTCAGTTTGAAATCCAGACCAACAACATTAATGTTGTAGTTAACACTACTTTTATAGCCCACACCATTAGCTTCTGAGGATTTGACAAGGAAGCTGGTATTGCCAAAACACAGCATCACCTGTACCGAGACTCACTACCTTTATGTACATTCCATTTGAACAGTGACACTGTTTGGGTCCAACTGAAATCCCAGCTCATTAACAGTGGGTCTACATTTGCTTGGGAGTCTCCCCATCTATTTCCTTTTCATACAGAGAATACAATAATTAGCTTCTGTTGGGTACAACTGCAAAATAGGTTTTAAAAAAGGACTCAATGAGCTTATGAAAGGGATCTTGCAATGAGATGCCTGTGATAGAATGAGATTGAACCCACTGGAACTGGACTCAGTCCTACCTTCTGGTCCTATGCAGTTTTTAGTCTCTTGTTTTAAGAACATGCCAGGAAACGACGTTATAACATCTCTGGAAGACCTTCCTTCAGGCTGCAAAGGGCCTAGAGAAAATATCATCTATATACTTACCCTTGGCTTTTTATAGTTATGCTATGAATAACACACCACCACTCATGGCCTTGCCTTACCTCACATGAGGTAATCACATAACATTTCTCCTGTGGAACCCATGCCTTGCTTCATGCAGATGAACAGCATTCCAAAGGACACGCATAAACTCTTCCCAACCTTCAGGTGCCTGTTTTGTCAGTTTTAGCCCTGATCCTTTATTACTTTTTTCCTCATTTAAAAATCATACAATATCAAGAAGTTCTCCTTGAACAGACAGTCTGTAGAGTGCTACGCCTTCCCCACACAGTTGTGATCCCATAACCACCAAATCAGTTAATACCGTAACTCTCACCCTGATTATAAGGAAAGTGTTCTAGTATTTCTCACAGCACATCCCAGATACAAGTTACATTTAAAGGACGTAGAACACATGCTGAAATTATGAAATCGTACTTACATTTGAAAATAAACCTCTGCAGTGCTCTGGTTTGCCCAGAAGTGAATAATTCACTGCAAATTAGAGAGAAAAAGAAAAAAAGGAGGGGGAGGGTAGAAAAAGACTAGCACAGAGAAATGATGATAAACCAGCCATATTCTGTTCAACAAAGACGAGAGAGGAGACTTGAAGAAGCCACTCCTCTCCTAACTGGAAAAGGAGCATAACTGTTTCAGAGGGTTTTAACTGTGGGCAACCTTGGTTTTGGAGATGAGCTGACGTTCCACTTCCATAGGTGGGAATTTTTTTGTTGTTGCTTTGCTGGTTTCTAAAAAGGGTCAGATTGTCACTGGTCCAGTCAAGTCTGCAAGCAACAGAAGGCATGTAAAGTGACACTGGTCCTCCAAGAAACACGCTGCTGCAACTTGATCCAAGTGAGAAGCTTAATACTCTGAAATGTGGGAAACAGACCGTGACAGATACTGTCAAGGATTTCCTATTGCCAAGGCAGACATTTTCCTTTCCTGTAATCTTGAATGACACAAAATTCATTTAATAAACTTTACGAATGACACAAAATTTGAAATTAATTTTATAAGCTTTACTACCTGCTCTTCCTTTCCACGAAGAGTGTCCACATATCATCACACACAAAAACCTAAGATTCCATCAACAGTAAACATTGGATGATGCTTCTTTCAGCTCTTACATTATCGGTCATTGTGTGTCCCAGAAAACACAAGGGCCCATAAAACATATTGAAGATTAACATGCCTGGGCTACTGTGTATCGATTCTAAACTAGGCAGTCCATAAGAGACAACATCCTGAGAACAGGCTCAAATTTAAAACCAGGTAACTATCTCAACCACAAAGCACATTGGGAAAGATGGTCTTTCAGGTAAGCAAAGATTTAGTTCCTATAGAGGTAAAAAACATGTGCTTACATAAAGAGTTAAACACCAGTGCAGATCTTAAATCACTAATGTTGTGCATTAAAAAGAAATTCAACCCAGTATACAAACAGCTGGATTTCCTGCTATTTTCAGCTTTTGATTGGCTCTTCATCACCCCTCCCATGCATTAAAGATAACCACAGAGTAATTTCAAAGGATCAAATAAAGCTTTGACAAGCTAGTCTTTCAAGGACTCTTTCTGCTGGGTATAAATGAGTAAAAATTATGTTGGTTTTCACTCCCATCATATGTCGATGGGTGACACATAAGCTGCATGCTCTCAGCCAGAAGGGCAGATGAGCAAAGACTGATCTACTCCTAATAATGCCAAATGAGAAGCAAATCAATTAAGAGCTCATACTTCATGTTTCTCCCACTGAAGCCAGTTAGTTCCACACTACATTTTAGTAGCAATAGGCACTGATATGAAATACGAAATTTCCATTAGCTATAACAAATACTTATACTTAGTTTTTTATCTTCATGTGAGGTACAGGAAGCAGGAGACAACCAGCCTCAGATTCTATTACTACTACATTACCATTACACTACTACCATTTGCATTTCATCATCTTAAATCCATTCCCATAAGACCACTTACTTCTTCAGGATGTTCTTCCCCAAATCCCTCCATTCCCTTCCATTTCCCCTTTCCTGTCCCTCCCTCTCCTCATCACACAAAAAGCAGCAACAGTGCCAATACAGAGCCTCTGGTATGTGGCAGTTTCCGCTCTCTGCCAAGCAATTCCACGCATTTAATTCTGAGGTGAAAATACTTTCCTAAGATTTCGCTTCTATTCGGTCTTTGTAAATGACCCCCAAGCATAATAGTTCCTCTCATAACATTATTTCCACATACCTCATTGTGAGTCACATGCAAAAAAATTCACTGCTTGACCACAAAGGCAGACATAGTCTTTACTAGAAACAAGACTGCTGATGAGATATGAAAATGCAAAACTCCAGCTTAGCTGATTGCATAGTGAAAACACTTTCCGTTTAGTAACATGCAAGTGTAGTAGGATAAATGGATCTGTAAGATAAAGAGAAAATAACACTATGACTAACTTTTCTGAGGTGGCGATCTGATTCCTTGTTCAAGACAAACAACGTCTCCACAATTAAAAGCCTGAACTCAACCAGATTCAATAAAGCTAAAGAAACCATGGGATCCTCAGTTTACTAAATATTCCTCTCTTTGTTGTTTCTTCTAGAGAATAACAAGAGAGGGAGAGAAAACAAGTAAATATAAATAATAGTTAATTGAACTGCTCTGTAGAACGTGAGCTAATCTTCAGTTCTAGAAGCTGAATAAGGTAAAAGCTTTAACTAGTGAAACAAGGGGCAAGGCAGCCAATTTCAAAAGCTTGCTATCTCCTAGATCTAGACAGATCTGGTCAGGGACAGAGAGCAGGTAAGATGAGATTTAAGGGCTTTACCCTGAGCTTTTGGTTAGATTTAAAATTCTCAGTGGGATGACTCATTGTGCTCTGGGCATGGCCACTAGTCCTCTCTCATTTCCAGACAGTGGAGAATCTCTTAGGATTCTTGATGCAGCTAGAACACATCCATAGGAGATTCACCAGTTAAAGGAACAGCATGAAACACAACAGATCTAATTAAAGCAGCAATCCCCATTGTGCAAGCTCACACAGACACAATACTCTCTAGCACTGGTCTCTCCTGAACTGAAGAATTTTGACTGTTCCAAGTTATAGAAGCTGTGGTACAGTTTGTGGTGCAATATATAGACTTCTTATGATTTGCTATTCAACTCTAGGTCTCTACAAATTGTTATCAGTTGCAGAAAAGTTTTATGAGGACAGGTTGACCTGTTACAAGTGACTTATATCCATCTGAAAAAATAGTCAACCAAAGTTTCAACATGGATTAGATGGTCAGGTCCTAGGAACAGTTGTGAATAAGCAGCATGCTCCAACACCGTTCTCCCAGGAGGTACCTGTAGCCAGCACACAGTTGCAACATCCACCAGAGGGACCATTTGCAGGCTAAACTGGAGACAGGCAACCAAAACTCTCTAAAACTATTCACTGAGGTTTGCTGTAAGCAATGCAGACACATCATTTACTTGTGAAGCTTTACAGAGCATGGATTCACAAGGATTTCTCAAAATGAAACACTTCTAAATGATTACAGCTTCTACATGCCCATGAGGAGGGTGAGGAGCAGTTGGGACCAGTAAACTGAGGTGCTTTCAAACCTTTAGGTGATCTCTAATTGGGAGGAGTGGAATTACTGACTTGTCTAGATTTTACATAGCCCTGAGGACACACCAGCTCCCTCACAGCTCTTTAGGAAACCTTGAACAAAAGGGAGTAATGTGGACTGGCAAAAGCAAGTGGTTCCATCCACTGTCTTACAGGATTGATAATTTTGAAGTTGGATGTCCTTAAGCAAAGCTAAGTAGCTACATAAATTACCCTCAGGAAGGCTCGAAAAGCAAGGTGCTATTCAGACTGAACCAAGAACTCACTCAGCACTCACCTCACAGTGGGTAAGGCTTCCTTATAAAAAGCTCTGAAATTAAGCAAATATGATTCATGTTTGGTTTCTAGCTTGCAGGCACAGAGTTTCTAAGTGTATTTGTTGTTAAATAAACACAGACACTAAGTTCAAGACGCACTACCACAAAGCTGTTAGATTATTTGTTCCCCTGAATTATGCATTACTTTCAGTTGGTATGCAGTTTTTCTAACACAAGTACCCCACAAAGCCCCAAATTCCAGCATGTCTATATGCCATATGGACAAGCTTCTCCAACCGTCTGCTCCTCATGGAAATTCTATTTGTTTTCCTATTGATTTTATTATGTTTAACAGCATACTAAATCATTCCTGAGGTTGACAACTTTCTGGAAAATTGATATATGCTGTCTAAAACTGCCTGAGGCAGGAATAAAACCAAAACAAATGGCTTCTTTTAAACTCTTGATTTGCATTACTAGAGCCAGGCATACAAGTGCCATCTTGCTTAGTACAAGAATTCTTCTCCTTTGTGTAATATCTGAAGCACAGGAAATCTTTAGAAGCTCTTCTTATGGGTCTGCGTATCAGGGGAAGGTGATTGCAAAATACCAGACTATTTGAGTGAGGGTGGGACTAAAAATGCAGATTGTCATCCAAGATCAATGGGGTTGGATTTTCTCTCTGGGGAGAGGTGGAACTATGTGTAGATGCCTTGGAATCTACCGCTTAAGGCAAAAGTAGAATTTTTAATGATACTTAAAGACTCATATATAATTCTTCTCCTAAGAAACTGTACTTTAAAGCAATTAAGTAAGATCGGGATGAAGCAGGGGGTTGTTTGTTTGTTTTAAAATTTTGAAGGCATCACCATCAAACAGTACAGAATTTGCTTCAAAGACTGGACTGCATCTCAAATGAGAAAAAACTTCCAGACAGAAAAAAATTTCTTGGTTCACCAACTAAGGGGGAAGATGAATTAGAGAAAACAGTTTTGAGGCTTTTATGTCAGAAATCTGAAAACCACAAGAATTCAAGAGGAAAATCGATTAAGAAGAAATAATTTTTAAATCTCCAAAGATTTGACAAAAACTAAGAAGGTCATATGCACACATTTTAATCTCTGTTAGACTCTCATTAGACTGTTTTAACTGCTGTGTTCTGGCAAAAAAAGAAAGAAACTGCAATGGAAAAATATTTTTGTGGGAAGTAGTTTAGGCACTGTGATAGCTGACAAATAATGACATTACACTTGCAAAGCTGCAGACATTTAAGGCATATGACATAAAGTCATATACTTCCCATTTTGGTGTGATTAAACAAATTGAAAGAAATGGAGATGATATTTTCCTACAGTCCCTGTGATGACACAGAATGAGCTTCTGTGTTCCACTATGGAGTAACCAAACTACACATGAATATGCACATTGAATTTTGAGTAAGCAAGAAACCTCCTGTGAGTTAACAGAAAAATAGTCTCAAGGAGATGTCTTGCATGTAGAGAATCTTATGATCATCCAACAGATATACATAAAAATACACAAGATGCTAGAGGCCTCATGATATTATGGATTAAAAAAAAATAGTACAAAAAGAGAAAATACTCTTCATATTATCCATTGAACTGAGCTTCTGGAGATCAAGTTTATCCTCTTCTTAGAGAAGGTCAAGCAAATCCAGTTCATTTGCTAAGTGCTTAGATATGTAGGTATCATATATAAAGCTCAGCAGAACATAGATCAACAGAGATACCACTGTAAGTGAATGTATAACCTACTTTGCATCTGTGCTTTCCAAGACAGTAACATGGTATCACAGTTTCTAAATTCATACCAACAAAATTGACCTTGCAGAAGTATTACAGGAAAATTTCTGAAGGTCTGCAAAACATGATTCCAAGCTTGTGCATAATAGCAAATGGTTGTCTTTTCTTCGGTAGACAAATGCAGTGAAGCTAGTAAGATCTGCTGCCTTTTTTCCAAAATACACTGTCTACAGCTGGCTCTTAATTTTGAAAATTGAAGCACAGAGCTCGGAGATTAAATCATGCCAACCTTTTCCTAACTAGTACATAGACCCTGTGCCAACAGCTTGTCCTGGATCCGGTCAGGACAGGGTTAATTTTTGCAGTAACCAGGAGAGAGCATGGCTAGGAAACAGAGGTTATTCTGTACCACCATTTCATTGCCAGGGGTGGGGGTGAAGGGAGTCTCTTCCAAGGAAAAGGGGTTCCTTCCAGTCCAGTAAATACTGTGGAGGGAGCCAGCCGGTATCATCTCTTGTTGGAGATAGGGGAAAAGGTGGGCTGTGGGGGTGTGTGCATGTTAAGTGTGAATAATTTCTTTTCTTGTACCCTCTGTCATGAGTACTGTTGCTGTTACTGTTTCTTTTCTTACCTCATTGCTATTTCCAGCAAATTTTTCTTATTTCAACCAGTTACTTTGCCTTCTGTGCCTTCAATGGGAGTACTAAACTGGAGAATATCAATCCTAAACCATGGCACTGCCATTTGGTCATTTGTAGTTAGGAACCTTGTCACCAAAGATGTCTGACACTTGTTAGAGGTGTTATTTGTGCTCATCTGTTGTAGACCTGAGTTTCTGCAAACTTACAGGCAAGTTTTTTGACTGCAAAGGAATAAACATGCAACACACCAAAAACCCCTTGGAAAGGCCACATATACCTGCTGTTGCTGGAGACTATTCTGCCACTATGCGTGTCCTTTGCAAACTTGACTGAAGTGGTAAGTCCTTTGAAACACCCCCAAAATACCACAAAACCAAAAAGTTTCTAGTCAGAAGAAACAAACCTCACGTGCTAGGCATTCCTACCAGGAAACAGTAAGCATTCTTACTAAAACAAAAGTCTAGAAAAGCTTTTCAAGCATCTACAACAGCAAAATGATTTTTACAGAGAATCATGCCTTCACAAACACTGTCTGTGAAAACAAGTGTTGAAAAATTATTCTCCACTCAGAACAGGCAGAAAAATACATTATATCCAAGATGGAAAAAACATTAATGTCAGGTTGAAGGAATTCAAGACAGAGCAACATCAGACCATGGGCTGTAGCCTGGTATCATGGCTCAGGAAAGTGCAGAATGTTCAGAAGGTGAGACAAGTGCATCCTCACAAGCTGCATCCTTAAGTTGAAGTGTTACTGATTGAGAACATGTTGGAAAGAAAGATAATTAGGACTGTTAAAACTTGTAGAAGAGTACACTAACAAAATATGATCAGAAGTGTTTTTATTTTGCACACAAATAGAACAACATAAATGTCTTTTGACACCTTTGAGAAAACTTCTTCGAACTCCAAGGTACATCCAACTGTATTAATTAATGATAACTGAAAAAGCAAAAACAATACAGGTAAACAGACCTCCTAATAGTGTTGGTCAAATAAATTAAAGCTGAATATTTCTGAACCATCAATAGTATTAGCAGATGCTCTTTTTTTCAGCCTACTTTTGAAGCAATGTCATGACCACCTAGTTTAAAAAGATCACTTTTTTTTCCTAGGTGCCTTCTTTGAGACTCTCAACCACAAAACAGGCAAACTGAATGGCTGTTTTTGGAAAGAGAGCTGTAAATGTGTCTGCTCATGTAGTACTGACTAAAGATTAAGACAGCAGAACTTGCACAGACAACAGATAAGAGATCGGTCTGACAGCCCACTGGAATTTCATTTGTTCTGCAGACAAAATAACAAGGTTGCTTGGAGGTAATCCAAAAAACTGTTCCCCCAATTATTAACAGAAAGGAATCATGAAATGGGGAAAAACTGTTAAATTAAGAAAAAAAAAAAAAAAAAGCTGAAGGTTTCAACACTCTCATTAAACACCTCCATCTCCAGAACCTTGCTGACATTACTTAACCTTTAAAATGAACACTCAATCATTGAAAACCCTCTCATAAAACACGAATAAGGTCCAACGTTATCCTCAGTCGAGGAATGTCGACATTAAGCACTTTAACTTCAACTCTTTCTCCAGGACCTAGGCCCAGGCTTCTTCTCTTCTTCACTTTAGAAAGTTTTGCTTCAGTTATGTTTCGCACTGGAATCAAACCTGCTTTTCCCACACCAATATCAACAAAAACTCCAAACTGCGTTGCATTTTCAACTTTTCCAGTCAGAACAGTACCAACACTTAAGTCTTCCAAGCACACTATGCTCCTCTTGAAGTCAGGTTTATCAAAATCTGTTGTAAGAAACAAGAAACACAAATAAGACTCCGGAGAAAAAGGGTTTCTAAGGTTTCTGAGTTGTTTCCAGATGACAGCTTCTAATTAAGAACTCCTCCCAAGGTAGCTCTAAGGTCCCAAGTACTGCTTTCAGAACCATTTTTAAAATAAAGACTCATTTGTGATAAACAACTTATTTCTTGTATTTTATTAATCACTTTAAAAGGCTTTGATTAATGGAGTAATGAGTATAGTGAACTCCATGGTAAGAGACTATCATGAGGGGATTAGAAGTGTGTTGTATAGTAGCTAGTGACCGAAAGATTCTTTACTCTTTTGTTTGCTTACAGATTCACTGCTGGCCAAGGCCTAGCCCACCAATGACTGTGCCTCTGGGATACGTATTTAAAGGGAAAAAAACCCTGCAATTGCAGCCAGAGAGAAAAGTGGGCATACATGAGAGAAACAGCTCTGCAGACACCAAGGTCAGGAAAGAAGGAGGAGGAGTTCCAGGCGCCAGATTACAGACCCCCCTACAGCCCTGCTGAAGACCATGGTGAGGCAGGTTGTCTCTCTGCAGCCTATGGAGGCACGTAGTGGAGCAAAGATCCACCTTGCAGCCTGTGGAGGGCCCCACACCAGAACAGTTGGCTGCCTGAAAGAAGGCTGTGACCCCCTGGGAAGCCCACACTGGAGCAGGCTCCTGGCACCTAGTACCTGTGTACCCATGGAAAGAGAAGAACACGGTAGAGCAGGTTTTCTTGCAGGACTTGTGACCCCATTGGGGACCAACACTGAAAAATTCTGTTTCTAAAGGATTGCACTCTGTGAAAGGCACTCATGCTGGAACAGTTTGTGAAGAACTGCACCCCGTGGGAAGAACTCTCGATAGAGAACTTCATACAATTGTACAAGAGTATGAACTAGGCTCCAGTAACAGAGTCTGTCTAAAGCAATACTGAATGTACTAGATCAGCAAAATATTAATATTTTCACTGAGGATTCTCTTTTATGTCTCCCTATATTAATATCTATCCTATTATACAAACCACCAAAACAACCTGAGACATAGAAAATTCACACTTTCAAGATGGCTAGTTGGAGCTATTTATAAAATATGCACAGAAACTATTAGTGAACCCAAAAGAGGGGGGCTGAAATGTTGGTTTGGGGTTTTTTAAGTATAAGTTTATTATTTATTACAAGCCTCTATCTTCACAGCCTACCTTTATCTCTTGCTGTCGTAAGAGAATCCTGCTCTAAATTGCACGAAACAACAGCATCTCCAGATGTTTTACTTAATTACTTACCTCCTCTTTCTTCTCCTCCACCTCAAACTGTTCAGTACTACTGAAGGTTTCAACCAAATTTAGGTCTTGAGCCACATGTTTACACTTGTCTCCAAGAACTAGCTCAATAAAAGAACAGAACTCCACAGTACTACTACACTAGTACTCCACAGAACTTGATTCCTATTTCACCTTGGTCTCAGCATTCCCCTCTGTGATGCAGAGCCAACACAGATTTAATCAGCACAGATTTAACATATTGAAACTATTTCATTTGTTAACAGCCATACAACTCCCCTTCCTATGGCTGAAAATGTCGTGATTTAAACAGGATTCACACTCCTTACCTACAGAACTGGAAAGAAACATCTGACTATGATATAGCCCTTACCTTGCCTGAGAAAAGAAATGGAATTTCATGTCCATGAAAATCTACTACTAACTTTAGAAGAAGAAAATGTGCTGTTTTAGAACTGGTAAGTAGAACAATCAAACTGAGATTACAACCTTCCAAACTAAGGTTTACCTGTACGAATGTCGTAGCCTTCAGGCTGAGTCAGACCATCAATAATCAGCTGCAGTGTGTGCACTGTGGTATTCAGTCTTTTGGCTGTGCCTTCCAGTCCTTCCCTTTGAATTACCACATTTACTTTTTGCTGCATATCTGGTTTTCCTATGTCATTTGCGTTTCCTCCAATCAAAGATAAAAACCTGAGAAGTTCAAGCAAAGATAGAGAGATTAGAAACATCCTTTAGTGGGAACTGAACCTTTGCTCTATTTAGGGCTTTTAATTACTTTTTCATTGATGCATGAACAAAACTTTTGATAAAAAACATGAACAGTGAACAGTTTCTCAAGTCCATATCCTCTCAACTCATCATTGATTTGACACAAACCAAAACTAAGAGTTTATCTGTATTCATGTATCTTCTGGAACAGATTATGAAACTAGATGCAAAATTTTCAAGTGTAAATCTCTCCTAAGACCAATGATTTTATCTCATGATAAAATCAAATTTCATTATGATTGAAAGATGTCTTTTACCCTGAAAGTTCCCTACAAATAAGTGAGAGTTCTATTTTTATTATGAGTCATTTTTATTGTCACTCTCATTCAAATTAAAATGAATGGCCATTTAGTTAAGCAACGATGAACATTCAAAATATTAAATTAATATGAAGAATCTTTAACCTGACTTAAACAATTCATATAAAATACTTCCCTTGTCTATGAACTTCGTGATTAAGAACAATTAGTTTTTCAGAAACTAGGTAATCATCAAGTCAAAGTACTCACACACCACAAATACACTTATCTTTCCTTATTGTCACATATATACACACGTTGCAAATTGAGACAAATTTGGACTGGCATATAAAAAGCTGAAAAGAAATACTTTAAAATAATTATGACTTGACCTGTGATCCCCCCCTTTTTTTTTTTAAACAAAAGAAAAACTCCAAACACAATTACCGCAGTTTTTAATTTTGCCATGCTGGGACACATCTGGGAAGCACAGAGAAGCACAGAGAAGACAAAAATTCGTATGCAGACCTTGCTCCTTATCAGCAGTGATGCCTTAGACAATGTTTATTTATCACTGAATAAACGTTCTTATTTCACTGATGGACTTAAAAACATACACCAAGACTTTAATGGATATCAACTAACGAAAACGAGGATGCAGCTCACAGAAGCCAGGACAAATTGTACTAAATAAAGCAATTTGTTCTTCTCTCAGTAGACGCTTCATTTATCTGTCCTGCTGCCCTGATCTGCATCTCACCATGAATAAGCCTCTTCTACCCTGCTTTATCATGTTTCTCATTGTTGAACAGGGGCATATTTTTTTCCATGTTCTCCACCACAGCAGACAGGTAGAATTATTCACCCTGTCCTGCAGAGTCCAAGTAAATGTTCCTTCCAAATTCCTAAAAGAGATCCCTCCTTCCTATCCTTATCCTGCTGCACAACAGGTGTAAACTACCAGCCTCAAAAGAAGTGCTGACCAGCAGGTTCGTGCCCTGCACTTGGTGGGAGACATTCCAGCTCCATTAAGAAAGCAGAAGCCCTTGGTACTCAACCTTCTCTCCCTCCCACCCCCCCAAAAAATACCTGCTGTGCTTTTTATCAAAACCCGAGGCTAGTATTTCTTTTGCCAGGAGACCCAGTGGGGTTTTTTATTTTGTTTTGTTGTTTTCTCTTTTTCAACCCAAGGAACCCAACTGAGATTATTTCAGGTGGTGAGCAATAAAAAGTTATATGGACTGAAATACAGAACTAAATTTCTTTTTGAGAAAACATAAATTGAAGAAACATAATTAAAGCAATATCTGACTTTCAGTAAATCACAAAATTCATCTTTGAGCATAAGGCAAAGCTTAGCTTAAAAATGTCCATTAATTTCACTACAGGGAGGAACATATGTTCTAAAAGGATGTAACATCTGCTACAACTGGCTGTCAGGACTTCCACTTCTACATTGAGTTCAAGTGCAAGCATGTTGATTTAAGTGTACTGGTAGCTCAAACACAAAGATTTGCATTTAACAGTGATAGACATAATTTTCACATTAAATTTTTTAGTGCATACACATCTTTCCTGTGGCAATGTATGAAGAAGAAAATTAATAAGGACTCGGTGGATATTGCTATTCTCAGGATTAACTGAATTATGTTTTGACTGTATTTCAACTTCTGGCAGCACTTTCTAAAGTAGTTTAAGGTGGTTTTGAAGCAAGGTATATAACAAAACATGCAAAATGGTTTATAATATTAAATGCAAAATTATTTATAATATTAAGTGCATTTCTTTCCTGTAAACGAACAAAAAACCACCACTACTACTCAAATATTTTATCTAATAATATATATAAAAATAATCAGCCATTCTATGAGGCCATTTTCTTTCGGTCTCAGAAGAGTACCATAAGTGGTTGCAATGATAATACTGAAAATGAGCACAGGTCCAGGTGAAGGACTCTTCCCAGAACTACTGGGGGTTGCTGTCTGCTTACACTGATGGATGGACAATGCCACACCAGAGCACTAGTGACAGGCGGCAGCTGCCCCAGCTTTGACTGACGTGCCAGATGTAACATGACAAACCCGACCAGCCTCATGACTCAACCTTCTAAATAATGTATGCTTTACCACCCACCCCTATAAACAAGTTTGCTGACATTCACATACTTGGCTTTATTTCACTTCAAATGGAAACTCAGCTTGAGTACGTCCAAGTAACATTTTCTCACCATCGGAATTTCGCAGAAGCGCATTCACTTTGTAAATCAGTAACAGGGAGGGTTTGGCCACTAGTAAATGCAACCACATGGAACAGTCAGCACCATATATTAAAAAACCCTGTTACGTACAGAACTGACAAATGTGAGGATAATGCAATCAGAATGAATGGTGCTATGTGCACACCACTGCAAGAAAACCAGCCCGAAACAGGACACAACCCAGGTGCCTGAGCCTTCAATTACTATTCATGAAAGATATTTCAGCCCCTTTGTTCCTTCCTCTGCAACCACCACCCTCCAGAAAGCCCAAATTATCAATTTGATATCAAAAAGGACTCCTCATCTAGGGAAGAGTGGTAGGTTTGGGCCCTACATTATCAATTACAGTTGTGCAAATAACTTATTAATGTGGTTATTGCTCACAATAAAATTTTGGCCCTATCTGAAGGTGATGCTTAAACATCTGCCCAAGTCGAAGTATGGGAGAAGTTCCACCAATTTCTACATAATTTTAATGCTCTAAGAATCAGGCAGTTTGTCAAGAATATTTCAGAATTATGAGGTATATATTATAAGCAGAACAGAGCCCAGCATGTACATACACACAGAAGAAATACTTTTTATAAGAACCAATATTATTTCTACTTTGCTAATTCTCACCTTTCTAGGATAGGTTTTGGTAAAACCTATGTATTAAAGTATTTCCAAATTAAAGCAACTTAGTGATTACAGATGCAGTTATTTTTAAAAATACTGTTGAATCCAGTTATATATTTAATGTATCATTTTCACTGAAATGAACATAGCCTGAGGGCACTTAGAATAAAAAAAAACACCAAAAAAATCAATATAAAGCCCACGTCTCTGACTGAACAGTGGTGCATTATATTGATCATTTCTATTTTTAAATGTCATTGCTAAGAACAAAGTTAAATGTTTCCTTATTAAAAAAAGCAACCCAACAACTTCCTTCAAGAGTTATTTCAAGGTCACAGCAACAACACGAGTAACAACTCCAAAGTCAGGAAAAAAAAAGGACATAGTCAGTAATAAGTCTGGGATATGGTCATGTGGGAAAAGAAAGGTTTCCCTAAACTTACATATTTTGTTCTTTCGTAAAGTTAAACTATCTCACTACAGTCCTTGAAATATCTTATCCAATTTGTAACTGACAGTTCCAGCTGCACAGCACAGGAACATGAATGTTCTGTGCAAAAATGAAAGCCCTTCAAGTATTTTCCTGGTTACATACATGAAATAAATAACATGTTGCAGTAGTTCAAGTGCTATGTTTACCTACTACAAAGATAAAACCTAAAGAAAAGTTAACAGAAATGGGAAAGAAGAGACTTTTTTTCTGAAGTGAGGTAACTTTTATAAGACATACTACTCTTACTTCCTCAAATGCTGAGTACCTGAGTAAATAGTGAACTTTCTGCTTAATATACATCAACTCAGATAAAAGCTGACAGAGTCTTAGAGTCAGAACAGAATGAAATTTCACTGGTTTAGATCTTTGAGTTTTATGGTTTTCAGATTTAGAGGATACTCAGAAACCTCTACAACCACCTCAGTTTTAAAAGCAATATTTGCAGTCTTACAAGACCTGCAGAGAATGGTCATGGATAAGTCACTGATGTTTTCATTTAATACATAATTTCATCCATCTTACCCAGATAAAGAAAGAAAAGTAGCATAAATGTAACAAATAAGCACATCATGTTCACTTAACATACACATCTGCACAAAATTACAGCACAGCCATTGCAATGCTTAAAAGATAATGCAAATTTCAGTGGAATGCAAAAAACAGTCAGAAAAGAGTAAAAATATTACCAAGGGAAGCCTCCAGTAAATTTTTAAGAAGTTACTCTAACCCTCCTTGAAAAGCTTCTTATAATGTGCAGGAGTTCTAAAGCTTTGCAAGGGCTTTAGTCACAGTCATTTCTGTTTTATGTAATCATTTCCAGCAACACGACTTAAGAGCTGGGAGTACTGGATTCATTACACTACAGCAACATGATATGCCATTACATCTTGTCACAGTGCACACATGAATTAATGGTAAAGCAACATAATCACTTTGAAAACAAAACAACTTTGCATCAGCATGCACTTTGTTAGGTAAAATGTACATTTATGACAGCAGCAAACAAATTATGCAGACATCTATGTTTTAGTAATGTTTTGAAGTGCAAAAGCATTATTTGAATAATGCAGATGTTGACTGCCCTTGTTCTCAGCAGTGATACAGATCCTCAATTTTTGACTACTGATGCAGATTATATATCAAGCAATATTTGTGCATTACTCTCTGTAATTAATTGCTAGACACAGAAAGCTAAAGTTTCAAATGTATCTAAAAATGCTTATGTGGTTTAGCCAGACAAGGTTATTTAAGCAATATCTTTTTCCCCAAATGCATAAATTATTAATATTCGACTGCATGCAGAAGGCCAGAAAACCACCAGTTTATGACATTTTTAACGTATAAATCTAAGAAAGAATGAGTTTCTAAATCAGAAAAGAAATTCAGACACAGTTACAGTGCAGCACAGCCACTTTGTTACCATACCATTAGGCACACTGTTGTTAGCTGTTTTCATGACTACCGATATATCACATAACTGGAGCGTAACCCGAGATACAAAATAGTAAAACATGATTAGCTATCCACAAAGAACTAGTACTACAGTTATAGGAGATAATTCCATTAAAAGGGTCTTGTGGAGTTTTTTCCCCATATTTTTTTTTAAAATGCAACCAGTGGGAAATTATGTAAGTTCCAAAAATTTCAACAAATTAAAAAAGTACCATTTGATTTATGGGTCTAGTATTTATAGTGTAACTGGAGCATAATTCTTCGTTATTTCTAAGTTCTTCTAATCATTCTTGTTAACTGTATTTTACATCATATGAAAGTTTTAAAATTTTTTTATTGGATAGCAGAGAAAGTCTTTTCTGCTCTTCTGTTTATTGACAAGATAACTTTCAAAAATATGCCCTCTAAAAATCCAGCTTAGTAGTAAATCCTTGTGAATGAACTGGCCTTCTAAGGTGATGAATATGCTTTATTATTTATTAGACTTAATGGCCCTAACTCTGCAAGTGTGCTCCCTAATTAGGGTTAGCCATTTCCTATTAGAAATAATGATAAAGGTTCATTAATTGACTGAGCTTCACTTTTCCAAGATTTTTTAAAAAGAAATTTAATACTTTATTAAGTATTATTTTGCACACTAAATAGTTTAAATACACACATGTGTGTACATGCAACTTTAGTCTCATTGAAGTGGACAAAAGATGTTTCTGATGACTTAGTGAATTTCAGGAAAGGCATCCTACTACACTAACAACTCCTATCCTCTGTAAAATATTCTCATGTAGACTACATTATTAAATAGAATAGAGCAATTTGTTTTCATTACTCAAACACCACACGAAGTAACTATTCCCCCTGACTTCTACTCCTCTTATGCATTGCCTCAGTTGCTCAGTGACAACTAAGGGACCTGATCAGAGGCAAGCCAGCCTGACAGAGCTGGAAATGCCATCAAAGGGCAAGTGTCCAGTTGCATAAAGGGCAGGAGAGGAAGTCCTCTTTCTTTTGGTGGCCTCATCAACAGTTTTCCTTCTGCATTTTCTTATGTGCCAGTATTTGCTTTCAAAGCTAGCAAATGCAGCTTTTCAGCAGAGGAAATGAGATACTATGGATCAGCTGTTATATTCACCCATGCAGAATACTAGAAACACCAGAGATATTTGAAATATGACTGATCTGCCTACAGTGGAATATAAAAGGTTTTCAACACAAATCCCTTGCCGAAATGAGTGACAAATTAAGATGTTTAACTTCAGGGAAGAAAAAACACATGAATGAGTGCTGGCTGAATTCTCCTGCTATTTTGAAGTCCTGTTGGAGATACCAAACAGCATCACACGACATGACATGATATTAAGCAGCATTCACAGACATGAATCTTCACTGCAAGTCACTCTGCTCAATACATCAAAAACTTCTCATTAGGCATAACCAACCTCTGTGAGCAGGACTTTCCTCCACCAGGCCAGGTCCTAAACCTGGGTAATTAGCCGAGGAACATCCTCACCTGCATTATTCTAAATCAGAGCTTTAGATCTGGCAAAATATTTCTAAGTCAGGCTAAAATACAACCTGTCTGCCAGATGCTGCAAACTGAGCAGCAAAAACACATTCTGAGTGCCAACCTTTAGCAAAAAGTATTTTTATGAGATTTAAATAAAAAAAGTCAGCAAATGTGAAAATTCAGTCATATGAAACCAACAGCACCCAGCAGACTGACAGAACAAAGAAAGAACACTGCATTTTCTTTCCAACATTTTGGTTTATAAGCATAACCTGGTTGTAACTTTTGGGGACTTCCTAAATGTTTCGTTGGTTTTCCTACCAATTCTTTTACAATATGTACCAAGAAACTGGATATGCTCTACATATTGTATTAATTGTGGTGATTGTAGAAGATTCTGCCACTATAAACTGGTTTTCACATATAGACTTGTAAGAAACTTAAAGTACAGTTCTGCTTTGCAGGGGAATAGGCTGTCTATAAAGTTTTGAGGTTTTTTATTTAACTTTTAGGAAATTCTGATTCGTTATATTTAGAGGTATTCATAAGCTTGATCACTGAACATGACAAAGCCAAGCTTTGACAGCGTGGAAACCATGAACAAAAATGTTTTGTTCTTCTGCAGAGCGTGTTAAATCACCAGTAGGATGTTTTCCAATTGTTTTATAGAAATTGTACAGATTTTTAGTTAAGATGCTTAAATGCCATAAATCAATCATGCCAGCACCATTTGTGCCACTGCAGTAAAGATTACATCAGTGTTTCCATTATAAAAACCCTGTTTTTCAGGGGTTTCTAATTCAGCCATAAAAATTGGCTCTAGCCTGAAGTTTGGCAACCAAAATCACCACTTGGGAGTAATTCTTTTAACCATATTTTTTTTTTAATGGATTGGCTTTTCAAGATACAAAATAGTTCTGAAAAAGAAAATTAGTGGTTTCAAATTTTGGTGAATTTCTATCCCTCAAAAACATTGGTTTAAAACTGATAATTTTGCATGTCATAAATCTGTAATGTGGACTGCTGCCTCTGGGTAATTTGGCTATAAGCAATGGATAAAAATCACTGGCTTATTTAATTTTAAAATAAATGTAATTTTCCATGAAAACTTTTAATCCAATAAAACTTTCACAAACTAGTTTCTCATAGCAAGATGCGGTAGACCTTGCATGAGGAAGCCTTTATGACTCATTTACGCAGTAGCTATTCCATACATCTTAATTTTTGTGGCAAGAGGTACAAAATACCTTTTGTACCTTTTGTATTTTGATGCCTTGAATTAAATCAGTTCATCTCCTTCAAGACAACAATTCTGCCCTTTTGCAGCACCTGTGAACCTGACATGGTCCCTCACATAGTTCTGTGTGAGCACAGAAGAAGAAAAAATAAATACTTTCATAGTAGTAAAGTACTAGAACTCCTTTAAAATGTATTTTGTTTAAAATTTTATGTATTAAATACTGATTCTAACTCACTTCTAACAGTTTAAATTTTTCTCATGCAGTTTAATTTAGGATATAAGAATTACCAGTTAAGTTTTAACCTATTTTAATTCTAACATTTAAAAAAGTTCTTCAGATATTGGCTAATTTCAGTAAGACACCTCAGACCAACACCACGAACATGATTTGATCTTCAGGCTCTCAAAAGCTTTCTCATGAATGTAGGCTCAGCAAAAAGGAATTACAAGCCCGCTCCCCTCCACCGCCTGTCAGCAAAACTTGTCCACAGCACCGATATGCTTTGGACCGACTCCTCTGTGGAGTCTGAATTCCTAGCAGAATTTTTTTCTGAATTCATATTTAGGCAGGGAAAAAGAAGGTTTGGAAAGCCATTTTCGTAAGTTCTAAGAAGCTTAACAGCTCATATGTTGTTCTTGGGGTTTTTTTTTTGGAAAGGTCATTTAAGATATATAATCATTGCTAAATTATAGCATTAGTTGCTTGAGGGGAGGATGCCTGGTTTATATTTAGCCCTTATGTCACCAGTGTCAATTTTTAATACTACACTTCTTGGCTTTTGTCAGTTTGTTGTAGAGCTATATTTTCTTTTCTTGAAAGGGATATTTGCAATGAAAAAACATTAGAGATATTTGTCTCCTTCCCCACACCATTTTGTGATATCAAGTTGCAGCATATTCATACAATCCATACCATAAAAGCTATCATCTCCATATTTAACAAGCTTTTAAGGAAACTGTCTTTTGATTGCCAGAAAAGCAAAAAAAAATACAAATACTGTTTAACATAGAGTACATTCACAGAAAGCCCAGAAAGCACTTTGAGACTTTTTTTCTCCAAACATCGCACTACTTGTACAGGTACTCATAAATGTAAGAAGTCAGACAACAGAGACAAAAGAGACCAAAGAAAACAGAAAAGACTGTTTCAGTTAGTTACAGAGACAGATGCTACACTTACTAGTGTTGGTATTTCATTGACAAATATTGTAACTGTTGTATTATATTTGTTTTGTAATCAACTGATAATCTTTTGCATTAAAGACAAAACAAAAAACCACCAACCCCCCCTAAAAAACTCTGTATGGTACAATATCTGTAGCACAGACCTAAATACTTCCCCTGAAAATTCAGTCTAGGAAGACAGCGTTTGGTGAGAAACAAAGAGACACTGGCACAGCTGGAAACTTACTGTAAAATAATTGCATTAGCCAAAGAGAGGTGGCATGACAGGTAACACTGGTCTTTAGCCATGTAATGCTTCTGCAATGGCTCAGAAGTCCAAGGAGGTTGGACTTGAGCATATTTGAAGAATCAGCAAGGTACTTTCTAAGCAATGTTGGCTGAGCAGTAGGTGCCAGCCTCCTCCCTGAAACATGTGTAAGTCTGTGACTCAAACCAGTATCTTGGCTGAGATGTAAAAGCTGTGTTCATTACTTTTTTTTTATTCTATTTTTTTTAATAGTGCTAATCCTGGGTTCCCAGTCAAATTCCAAATCACAGTTACATGATCTGTGATACATACTAAAATTGTCTCCAAAATTTCAACAGTATGTGATAATAATCTCATTCACCGCTTCAGATGTAAAATAAACTGTGCTGCTCTGGAAACAAAGTACCAATTCTTTATTTTCTGACAATATTGTATGTGGGTAAATTCCTGTAGTATTCCACCATTAACTGGATACAGTTCTCTGCTACTCGAAGTAATCTTTCCACATCAGCCTTTAGGTGAAGCTGGTAACATTGTGAACAGTTCACTGATGATTTTTTTTGCAGACTAGGGTTGGAAAGCAGAAGACCAAAACCCGAGTACTTGAAATTTAAATTGAATGAAACTCAATATTGAAAATCAAAATTATTTTTGAATAACCAATTTATATTCATTTTGCACATTAACTCACACAACTCAATATCTCCAGTTGGGATGACCAAGACGTTCATCTTATAAGCCATTTACCAAGCATAAGATCATTAAGATCAGGACCCTGACTGATTTTTTTCCCACAGCTATGCACAGGGCAAAGAATTAGTAAAAAATGCTGATGCAAAACTAAAAAAAAGGAAATGGTCATGGAAAAAGAGAAACCAGTTACCTACAAACTGCACAACAGGCATGGATTCTAGCAGGAAATTGCATGGTGGTCCTAGAATCAGGCACAAAGAAGGATGAACTGTGGCAGGGAGAGGATGGAAGCAAAAGTGCACTGCATGCCTAGCAGCAAAAGAAGAGCATGGAGACCTACACACACAAAGAGAGAACAGGGCATACACTGAAGGGAATGTGTCCTGAAAATGCAAGGTCCTGCACAACTTTTTCAGGTAAAGACTCAAGCTTCATGAATTCAAAAATTCAGCAAAGTTCTCTGAGGTTTAAGGATGGTTTTGTTTATAAACAGGAAGCATGAGTTTGTTTCTTCAGGTATAGTATTCTCAACAGAGATCATTAGAATCTTAAAGCATGTGGCTACTGGTGAAACTAGCTCCAGTACTTTTTAAGAAAAGAACCTGTTCAGTAGCAATCACTTTAAAAATAAATATGCGCTCATTTGTGGCAGGTGATAATGTTTTCTGAAGAGGAAAAGCAGAGTTCAATTTCAGTTGGGGCCGACAGAAAAGATCACAGCTTATAGTAGGATTTACCAGCCACAGTACAGCCTAACCAGAGGCACACATGAATTCCTAATTACTTTTTTCTGACTTACACAAAAACCATTCTCTTCTTTTAGCCAAAGGTCACTCAGTAAAACAATCATAGCGGCTCAGTAAAACAGTCATGGTGTTCATGTATGTGGGAACTTTATATATACATCTTAATTAGATCTCGCAAAATCTGAATTTAATTTTAAAGGCTAATAGTAATGATACATGCTCGCATGTCTGAAGCAGACCACCTTCTTGAAGAAAGACAAAGTATCAAATTAAAACAATTATTCCTGTCTCAAAAAGCTGAGCAGACTGAAAAATCAGTACTTTCATTTAAAAAATTGATGCTGTCAATGCTTCAAAAGCTTTGCCACTACTTACCTCATTGCAAGGTTGTAGGATTCTGGATGAATACAAGTTTGGTCCAAAGGATTGGGCTGTCGCCAGGCACTTGGTGTTGGTTTACTCTTCTTTTTACTCAGAGCACCTGCTTTTGTCAAAAGTGCACGACTTCCAAGTTCAGGTTTCTTACTACTGCCAGAAATCAAAAATGATCATGTCATTCTCAATGAAGATGATACTAGGCCAGTGTCCACGCATGAAACCTACACACTTCTTCCCCTGAAGTTTCTCTTAAATAAAAAAATTGCTCAGAATACAGTAAAGGTATCAATGACTCCTACTGCAAACACTCCTTTCGTGCCTCTTTTTTTGTTTCCTAAATCATAAGTAGTCCCTGCTTTTGGAGGACAAAACTTTAAAGGACTTGGAACTAGCACTGGTACTTTGGATTCTACGCATCAACTGTTGACAGAAATGAAGACTTAACTTTCTCTTTCCATATCAATTTTTAAAATAACCACTATTTGTTAACTTAAGTAGAAAGCATAAAAATTATTTCATACAACACTCTATAGCCGCCAACATGATTAGAAAGGACAAAAATGAAACCTTCTTGAAAATCATTTCAAAAGTTTTCATTTTGTCACCTGGACCCACAAGAAATGTTCTGGAGGCGATGGTGTTGGAGCTTTATTTGGCCCCAAACTTCATTTCTCAGGTTATACAGTGTTCTCAAGTTTTATGGAACCCGACTAACATCAGAATCATGCTCCAACAAGGTTAAAAAAAAAAAAAAATCCAAAACAATGTTCACATTTCACCAGTAAATATTTGCAGGGAATAAAAAGCCATCAGCCTTTCTTCCTCTGTTGTATTCCAGCATCCACTAGAACACATCTGTACATGGTAAGACCTATCGATCATATACAGCCTTGGAAGCAATTTCTTTGGTCTTCTGGTGCTTACAGTGAGCACCATTTGGCCTGCAGCATATGCTTCCCTGCCAGATGGGCAACCAATCTGTATACCTTCCACCTGGGCAGTAAGCCAGTCCTAATGTGCCTACCTCCTGCCTGGAAGTTACGCCTGTGCTGTTTGGCCAGCAGCAACTGGGAATACAGTATTGCTTCTGAGCACTGGGCTGGCTAAAAAACAGCATGTGCTTCCCAGGAAAATATTTTTTGAGAAGAGTCACTGGCAAAAGGGTGGGTGCGGTGCTACCACTGTGCCCTTTCTTAGTTCTTTATTTTGGAAGGAGAGATGAGAAAGGCAGGAGAAGAGAAATTGCCCTAGAAAGGGCATTTTCAGTTGTAGAAAGGAAGGATTCAGGTCAAGAGGATCACTAAGAATGGTTGCAAGTGGAAAAGACTTGGTACAGAATTAGAGAATGAGATGACAGGGATGAGCACGACCTACTGTTGAAAAACTGAGCTCACATATTTGAGACAGACGGCAGTTGCATCACGCTTACTAGGTAGAGGAGTATAACAAAGACAGAGTTTGATCCAGGCAGCTATTCAACTTCCTCTCTCCAAGTTAAGGAATTGAAGCTCTCAAAAAATCTGCACTAGTTTACTACCATTATGTTCTGCCAAACAATCTTTACAAAATTAAATTATTAATTTACAAATCTCTAAATCATGTCTGAAACACAACACTAAAATTTTAATATCTCAGATCCCAATACTGCTGCATGACAAGCTTCTTCTACCAATTCAGTGACAGAATTTTTAACTACATTTACATATTTATTGAAAACTGGACTTAGAGGACTAGGCTAATAAGTCATGACTATTCAGAGGAAGAACTGTCTTCAACCATTGACTTCAACAAGTTTATTTCTCATCTTTCAGAGTACATGGGTCTAGGATTCCTCGAGTCTCAAGCCTGAATACAAAACAGAAAAGAGGAAAAAGTTGTCTTGTGCTATTTTGGATAATTTAGCCAGAATTGCTAAAATCTCTATTACCTGCAAAAGGTCTTTATATATTCTTGATTGAATCTGATGAAGCCAGCACACTGTTGGAAAGATTTGGGACCCAAACCTTTAACTTCTTTCAGCTGTTCTCGGTTTATAAACGGTCCGTTCTTCTCTCGCCATTCAATTATATTTTTAGCCCTGTTAGCATTCAGTCCTGCAATGTGTCTAAGAGAAAAGTTTACAAAATACTTTTATTAACATCAAATGGTCATTAATGCAAGTACTATCCATTACAAGGATACACGTTTCTGTAGAAAAACTGGTTGACCAAACTTAAAAACTGCTAAGAAATTAGCAAAAAGTCACCCAGATCAAAGGCATCATCTGAAAAAGGATCCCTTCTCTTAGTTCTATGGAAGGAATCCACTCAAGCCAACAAAACTTAGTACAGCAATATGGTTTTGCACGTGCCTAACTAGTAAGCCAGGGATGTGTAATTTATGATCTGTTGGCTATTTCTGTAATGGCAATTCAATTTGTCATGTCTTATGGTCTGCCCCCAGCTGCCCTCTTCAGGAAAAGACGTGGGAGGAGAGTTCAGGACAGATAAATTGTTCCTGTATGAACAGCCCCTTCTCAGCTCTTCCATTGCTACCAAAATATCTTGCCCCAACATGAAGGGCTGATTCTGCTATGCAGAAGGAGAGTGGCTGGGAGCAGCTTGCCTTCCTCACACAATTCAACCCATCTACAACGCTTGTTGCTTTTCTCTCAGCTGCTCTTGAGATGAAAAGCAGCTGGGAACAAGCTGCTCGAGTTGTTCTGAGGGTAACTTGGATTTGGCGAAGAACTTACCTATGAAGTGCAACAGTAGTTAGCCAAGTTCCTTCAGGAACCAGTGGGTTTGCTGCACATTTTTTGTATGTACATGTGAGTGCAACTTTCTGTGTATGGAGTAGGCTAATCATAGAAAGAGGGAAATGAGCTCTCGTGGGCAGTTACTCATGGCACTAGAGAAGGAAATGTCACCCACTAGGTTCAATATCAGATGACGCCGCTTTAAGTCAACAGCAGCAGAGACCTGTTTGCGGAATGGCACGGACCAATTACAGAAAAACACCACCAGCAAAGCCAGCAAGAATCATAAAAATTCAGGGGAAAAAAAGAAAAAAAAATCTTTCCGTTATTCTAATCCTCAAGCAAAAGTTAAAAAAATAATCCGAAGTTGGTGAAAGCTCAGAATTAAATTGGAGGGACACACCTTTAACCACAGTCAGAATATTAATCATTAGGAATGGAATTTTCTTCAAAAATTTCTTAGAAACATTATGAAATCTGGCTTATTTACACTGACAAAGGAACATCACACAGTTCGTAGAATTTTCCACTGATGATCTCAAGTCTTTCAAGCACAATACTCACCAGTAATGTAAATACTGTAGCATTGTCATCCCTTCCATGTGTAATATGTGTCAAGAAGTATATTTGAAGTATCAGAAACCACAAGCAGAAAGCCCTGCTCATGGTACAATCTAGCTAGGGTGACAGTTTCATAAGCTGCACGTCTGAAGGAAACTTACACTGCACCTACACAGAACAGCAGAATTGAACAGCCTGAGGATCAGGTTAGATCCAGAACTCGATGCTGGCACAGGCACATAAACATTGTAAGCCGGGTTAACTCAACCACACAAAGTACTTATTCAATGTGGTTGCCACCTGTAACCATAATGGGACAGGGTCACCCCACATTCACAGGTTTGTGGAGACTGCAGCACCTCAGGCTGATGGTTTCTCCTGAAGTGCACATTATAGCTGTACCCTGCAGAGAAGGCTGGCAATGCTCACCCCTTGCATGAGCTCATGTAGGCTTTTATTCATGGAACATGAAGCTATTAGAGACTGTCCAAAGGAGGGCCACGAGGATGGTGAAGGGTCTAGAGGGAAGACCTTATAAGAAGCAGATGAGGTCACTTGGTTTGTTCAGCCAGGAGAAGATGAGACTGAGAGGAGACCTCATTGCAGTACTACAATTTCCTCACGAGGGGAAATGGAGGGGCAGGCACTGATCTCTTTGCTCTCGTGATCAGTGACAGCACTCAAGGAAACAGCATGGAGCTGAGTCAGGGGAGGTTTAGGTTGGGTATCAGGAGTAGGTTTTTCACCCGGAGGGTGGCTGAGCACTGGAACAGCTCCTCAGGGAAGTGATCATGGCACCAAGGCTCTCTGAGTTCATGAAGCATTTAGACAGTTCTCTCAGGCACTGGGTGTGATTCTTGGGATGTCCTGTGCAGGGCCACAAGTTGGACTTTGATGATCCTGATAAGTCCTTTCCAGTTCAGCATACTCTATCATTCTGTTCTATGATGCTATGAATGAAAATGCATTGCTTGCTTTCTTATTAAAAATTGATCTAAATCTGAAAGCAGGTAAGACAGAAGAAATCAGACATCAGGCTAAGGGCTGGACATACAGAAAAAGAATATGGAAGAGAAAATATAAACCCAGAATGAATAGAGAGACTCTTTCAAAATATGAAAAGATGTTTTAAAGATTAAAAAGGGTCTAAAAGATTAAAATAGAGAGCTAGCAAGAATACATTTTTCCTAACTTTGATACCCAATATAATTTTTACTACCAAGATTTTGAACACTCCTCTTCTTCCCCTCATACTATGGAGGATGATACCAACAATTTTGCTCTTCTTAGAGTTTGTCATCTAAACCACAGTGAACTCTTCACGTTCAAGAAAGAATGAGCTTTTAATTTCTAACCAAGAAAAATAAAGTCCAGAACATTTTCCAAGTAAACATGGCATAACTACCAAAAAAAAAAAAAAAAGAATCAGTAAAAAGGGATAAATTTTTCAACAGTTTCCCCTTAAATCTTTTCTTTTCTCCTTTCCTCGCCCAACTTTTACAACCTGTTCCACTTAGCAGTACCTATAAAAATACCTTCTAAGAGACAGAAAGTACATTTGAAAATCCCTTTCTCAGTGTAAAAATACAAATTAATTATATCACATTTTTCTGAAATTGCAGTGTTGGATCAAAATTTTTAAATATCTGGTTTTCTCTGAAGAATAGTCCTACCCTGGAGAATCACACAGACCCTTAAAAACTGACTCCTAATGATTCAGTAAAATACTGTCTTACTGTGTCATTTTCATGTAATTGGAAGTTTAACACAAGAGCCATTTGCTCCAGCTGAGCTTGAGTCAGATGGCAGACTAAACAGAGACTCTCTGATCCAGAGCCATGTAATTACTGGAATAGGAAAATGTTTCACTCACCTTAATAGTATTTCTGAGCAGATGTTAATATCAACTCCAACAAAGCTGACACACTCTTCAACCACACTGTCCAGAGTTGCTTTGAGCAAGGTCTGTGATACATCATGCTGAGAAACAAAAATGGAGATACTGGGTTACTGAAGTATCAAAGCATAAATAAATAAGAACTGCAAACAAGACTAACATCAATAAAATAGTTGCTGGAACTTATCTATATCTTATGTGAGGGTACTAGTTAAAAAGATGAATTGTAGAATATATTTTTAGAAGATCTCCAGTATCTCTTTGCAACATCTTTGTCATGGTACAGATCTCTAGAATAAAGACACTCTTCATGTCCCTGTACTGTTTTTAATACGTATTTCCCTGCATCTTGTAAAACCAAGCTGTATTAAATACATGATTACTTACAAGGAATAATGCTTCTAGTCATCCCCTATGTCTTGTCTTTAATCTGACATTTATTTACTTATAAAATCTGTTTATTAAAAGTAAGATAATATTTTAAAAATAAAGATCACAAGTGCTGTACTTTTGCTCCTGCACACACAGACATTTGCAAAATTTTCCAATTTATGAGTATCACACAAAGGTATAGTTATTATTTACTAAAAGAACAAGCCAGGTATTGTATGAAGGTGGGAAATACATAAGGTCTGTATCAACCCCATAGCAACAGAATGTTTTAGATTTTGAACAGATATTTCTAGGAAGATTGGCAGGTCCTTGACCGAAGCACCACTAATGGAAATTCTTCCAGTTTTTCCAGTATTGTTCATAGTGTTTCCCCACTTTTCTCCTGAAAAGAAAATCAGTCACACTTGTCAAAGTTAAAAGTTCTGAAGCTCTAAGATTTCTTTTCCTCCCAAATGTAGGCATACTTCAGCCTGTAACTGCTAGATCCCCACACAAGCCCACCAGTGCTTAGAAGTCTGACCTGGAGGGAGAAGCCTCTCTAAATGCAGGAGCTAATTCAATCACTATGTTGGCTTAGCTTCAGGGCTCTTATACATCACTCATGTAAATCTGGGTTGATCTGTTGTGGTTGCATGATGCATTCATTTAGGACATCAAGCTGGATCCCAGCCAAGACACCAAAAACTTCTTCCACTACTTTGTTTTACCTTCTAAGCCATTCAGATCTTTTAAAGATTTCACGGTTAAGTTTAACATGCCAGTAGCACCAAGCTCAATCTACTAATACTGGTAGTTCATCAAACAGTGCTTAATAACCCCCCAAAAATCATAAAACTTCAGGCAATGTATTTCGTAGCTCCCTATTTCAGGTAATGTGATGTATTTTTCTTGATGTGATACATATTAAAGTTACTTACAAACAAGAAGCTTGTATTTCTGCAATATTACTCCTCCTATATAAACTTTGCATGCAAAAAAATATGTACATATGTAAGTACCAGCATTTGCACAGTCTTGGTCTTACAGCCACAAAGCTTACTTGCATACTTGGCAGACCAAACATCAGTTTCTACTCACTAAAGTGCTGCTACTACAACACAATAACTTCTTTTTTGAATAAAGAGGTATAAATAAAAACCCACACCCTTAAATGAAGTTCAGTATTTCTATTTTCTGACTTACTGAAGATGTAGCTTCTCTTAATGAGGATCTTCTATATGTGCCCTCCTCCTCCTGGCACTAACTGTGTAATATAGTAGAGCTACAGGTTTCCACCTCTCATGAACGTTCTTGCAAGGATGTATTTATATAACACAGCACAAGAAACAGAATAAACTGTTGAGAAACAACACCCACATCTTCTCTTCTCTGCCAAGTACAGCTGCCAAATACTGTGCTAGGTTTTTCACTAAATTTTTAATTTGAAGCTCATTGTAAGATAAAGATACCAATTTAACATTTTTTTTTTCATTGTGATGAAGGAAGACAAAAGAAGAAAAAAATGCAGAGGAAAAATCCTTCTGCTTTTAGGAAAGGCTATTGACTCCAAAGTACTTGGAAGTTGATGATGATATAGTTTCACAAGTTACATTAACAAGTTCCATTTACTGTAGCAGTTCTCAGACACCTCTAAAAAAAAAATCTGGTCTAAACCAACTGCAAAGTATATAGAGTCTATAGAATATATAAAATATATCTAGTGGCAAAGAGATGACTAAACTGATGCTTCCCTAGGTTTTAGTCTCATTCATTAACATGATCATTCTTCAGGAGGAACAACATGCAGTTACATGATTCAAAACAGAAACATCCATCACTGTCTCCACAATGCCTTATAGCATAAGGCGCAGCAAAGAAGGAAATCCATTGATCTGACCTAATTTTTCTAAGCAGTTCTGTGGAAGAGATTTGATCCAGCAGAAGCTTTATTCCAGCCTGTGGAAAGTGAACCTAGATACTAATTCAGCCAACTATACTCCCTGCAAACCAAGGAAAGGATATATCACAACCAAAAGCTAAGTATCCTGAAATATCTCTTGACAGTGGAAGAAAGACCAGTGCTCATATATCCTCAGTTCCAAAAGCAAAGTTGGCATTTACCTAAAGATCAAGATCTGAATTTTGTGGATGTAATAGTTTGTGTAAAATTCACATGAGAGAATACACACATCTTGGAAAAACTGCATATTTCTCTTGCTAGGAAGACAAGAAGTTCTTAGGTCTCTCAAAGATGATTTGAATCTTTTTACTTTATTGCTGTTTGCCAGTCATCATTAAAATAATAAAATGAGACATGCATAAGTTTTTCTTTATTACTCCAACACATAAGAGTTGTACGACTTGGAATGCAAATCACAACACTTATGTGAAGGCATAGATAAAGTGAATGGGCAGATGTGACAGAATAGGATAACCATAAACCACTCCCTAAGTTAACAATCCCTAAGATACCAATACCTCACAGAAGTAAGATACTTTCAGCTAGCGAATAATGTTAAGTTGCAAAAGCTAGGAAAACTTTACACCTGGCAACTCTGCCTCCCAAGAAGCAGCTACTGGCCATCACAGCTTCCTTCGGCTATGATGAAGAAATTTCTAGACCTCTCTTTATACTGGTACAAAGCACAGAGAAGAGTTATGCACTTATTTTCTAAAAGTAGTTAAAAAATTATTATCCCAAAACCATTGCCAAGATGTCCTACAGCTAACAGGTTACACTTCAGAAAACTGTAAGTGCAGTGTGCTTTCCAGTTTTCCAACAGTTTCACTCATCATCTCAAATATCAGAGGTTAGACAGTGTTATATACTTCTGTGTACTATTTATATGCACTCAGGTGTTATCAGATTATTCAGACACTACTAGAGGCACACATACACCACGCTACTCACTCTCTACAATGGGTCTGTAAAGGCAGGAACGATGAACTGTTGCATTAAGAGCATCAGAATAAAACCTGCACAAATAAAGCCCAAGTTCAAAATGCAAGGCTGCTTTCAAAGTGAGCTTATGCAGAACTTCATGCTGCACGGCATTTGACAACCCTTTCACACACCATGGCAAATTGCTGCATCAGTTGATCCCCTGTGATCCCCTGCAAAGCTTTCTAAATAAAACACTCTCCTATGAACACTGACTCTGAATGTACCCTTATGCATGAGGGTGTTCCTGCTAGAACTATTAAGTATAGTCTTTAAGCTCAGAGTCAAGGTGGTCTGACAGCTATGTCTAACAAGTAGGAGCATGTCCTTTGGAGCAACTTCCAAACATCTTGAATTTACCACGCAAATAAGTTACTAAGGTTATATTAAAAGGATACTCAGAAACTACTTAATTTACCATTAAAATATTGGCACTGTTGCAACAGTAAATCTGAACCAGGAGACTTAATTTTATATGATGATTTTCAAACAATAAAAGCATCGATACTCCCAATTTATGGAAACTAAGGCCAGCAGAAATAAGGGACTTGACACAAACTGCAGGATGTCCAATGCAAATTCACAAACTTTTGTTTATCATCACTCTTCAGAAAACAAAGCCACCTTACTTCACAGATAATATTAGCAAGTAGTTAGACATCTGTTTGGTTTGAGCTTTTTGTGAGGAGGACTTAAGAAATTAATCTGCCTTAGAAATATTGGACACCAGGATTGTTGTTTGACTCAGTTTCAAGAGTAACAAACACTCACTGGAAATAATTAACATTATTAAAACCCTATCTGTTCCTTGAGAGGTTGCTACTGCAGCTGTAATTGAAAGCCCTTTTCCAGTTTCAAAAACCTGCTGATATATAAAAGGAAGGGAGTATTTTAAATAGCCTCTCAGCTCAGTTATTTCTAGCAGTATAGCAGTACAAACTGTAAAAATACATTTGTCATCAGCGTGGCAAATTTATCAAGTCAAAGAACCACAGCTCACATGAAGCCTGGAGGCTGTACTCAGTCCATCTACATGAGCATAAACAGTGGATCAGCACACTAACTTTGCCTGAACACTAGATTACTAGTGTTAGACTGGAACTGGCAGCTTTAACATGCAAGTAAATTACAAATTCAACCTCTTCACTTTCAGCAATTTAACCCCCCCCCCCAACACCAAAAACAATACACATAATTACAATGCATTTGGTTCCCTTTTCCTGGTTCCCTATAAACATCACAATTACAGAAAGTATGGTATGATTGCATGTGTCTCTGAAAGAGAAATGCAAACAGCTTAAAATTCTACTGCACAGCAATTCTTAAATAATTATTTTACATTTACAAACATTATCAGATATCAACGTGACCAGTCCGTGCATCGTTATTACTTTACAACGCCCACGAGTCAAGCAAGTCACCTTCCAACACAGTTGCACAGGAATTATTCATACCCTGCAGAGCCTACAAATCCAGTGCAGACATGACCTAACGATGCTGGTTAGAAAGCAGTGGGCAGGGGATGAGTCCTCAAGTCTGGGCAGCAACCTGCAGGTTCTTGACCCGGGCTCAGTATTTACAGTACTATAACAAGATCAGTATTCATTCTAAATACGACCGAGCTGTAGGCCAGACAATCTATTTTGGGTTTTGATCAAGTTATACCTCACTCGTCCTTTGAATCCGCAAAGGCAGCCTTCAATAAAGTAAATGCAATTTAACTTTTTTCTGTCTAAGTAAGTCCTGAAACACTTCTAACACTCCATAAAACATTTTGTTGGTACCTACCATTAACTTCTGTATCCACGAATTTTAATATTGGCGTGTGTGACCAGCCAACATGCCTCTTGAAATAATACTATTTTTTAATTTTAAAAAATGTGCAAACTGAATGACATTTACTGGAAGAGAAATTAGGTGGGACAACAGCAAAGTTCAAAAGCAAAGTTCAAAACTATATTATTTTACAGAGATTCAACCCATGGAAATGTGTTTTAAAATTGAAAAAAGAGAAAAACATTACTAGTGCTGTAACCTATATACAATTCACTGCATTTCAAATGCTTGTGAAACCACAAAAGCAAAATGCATTCATAAGAAGCCCTTAAGTACAGCAGGACTAATGTAGCAGAAATAGTCTAAGGAGATGCACCTTTTCATGTCCACAATTACAAAAAAAAAAAAAAAAAAAAAAAAAAAAAAAAAAAAGAAAGGCAGCACCTTACATGCCAGGTGGAAAAGTTGCAAAGGTTAGGAGTGGGGTTTTAATCTCTAGCATCCACTGGAAAATCCCTTCCAGTTAGATTCTAAGAAAACAAGCTTATCCCTCTGATGTTTGATAAAAGGGTCTAACTTCCAGTATTTCTTTTGAAGATTGCTTGTGGTTTCTCCAAATGTTATACTGTTATAGGATATATTGTTATTGTATGCACTTAACTCTCTTTCATTTCTTGTTTCAAAAATCCAAATTCTGTTTATTTTAACAGCATATTACTATCACTGAAATATCCCAAGAGAGAGAAATGGATTTGTATTCTCAAAGAAAATAATAGAACAAAAACAAAGTCCGTCAGCTCTAACATTAAAAAGAAAAAAAAAAGTACCAGTTTATCATGTCAATGCTTTGAGTTACTTGCAAGTAGCTGGAATTCATCTTATATTTACTCGTACTATACTGCTAAGATTGTTACACAAATTCAGTCCCACCGCTGACATGTCTGATGTCTAAAGTTAGGTTCTTTCATACGTGCAAGCTAGTAGCAAATGACATACATCCAAAAACACCTTCCTCTTTCCAGAGCAGATACCAGTTTTCTCCAATGCATATTGTTATGTGACCAAGAGGCTGATCTGAACTGTAACTATAAACAACCACATAATTCATGGAGATTTCAGAAGGACATTTTCCCCAATAAGTAGTAGAGGTGATCATCCAAATTACTGATGGTGAAAAGCCTTACATTTCAATTTCAGTCCAAATATGTATTTTGGAGTTCTTAAAGCTCTACAAATACAGGGTGGATATAATTATAAGGACCGTCAGAAGTGGAGTTTCACAGATCACATGGGTGAAAGGCAACACATTCAATTGGAGATTTTCCTGAAGAGTGATGAAGGATAAGAGAAAGAGAAAAAAGGAAGATCACACTAATAGAGGGAGAAGGAATTGTATAGCTTTTAGAGGGACAAGACAGAAGTCACGAAGTCTGAGTGAGTCTGTTCATCTGTGGGAATTCAGTTTTGTCTGAAGTCAGTGACCATCCATCACCCTGCAGCAGATGGGTGAGGAACAGCAGCTCCTGGGTATAGAGTTCCCGCCAGCCTCCCTCACAGCAAAGGGAGTCCCCAGGAGATGTGAGAAGCTTGGTAAGAGTGGACATAAATACACACACTTCTTCCAGCTCCACTGAAGACACGTTGGGATCTCTCTCGTTCATCTCTAACAAGGAACATGGTACTTGAAATACTCTTAAAAACTACAACAAAAACAAAAATTCATTTAAGGGTATCTCCTGGAAAGATTAGTACAGTTGATGCATATTTTATTGTATCCTAGGGGTCTCCTATAAGCAACTTCTTGTGCTCACTGACTTTCTCAAACTTAGTATTCAAACACACTCAGCAACTGCCACGCCAGGTGACTCATATCAGCAATGCACTGAGAATGTATTTGATAAAATGACATATGCATTCCCTCATTAGGAAAAAATGTAGATGCCAAACAGTGAAATTCCACATTCTTTTAATCCCACACCAACAGAATTAGTCAAGATATAATTAAGAAGAAAAAAAAAAAAAAAGGTTTTTATTTAAGGTGACACCACCTCCTGAAAATGCTTGCTGAAAAAACATAAAGGAAATTCAGCCTTCCTCAGCTCTCTGGTCCCTACCTTTTTCTATTTTTAAAGCAGATCAGTTCAAATAGAATATGCTTTAAGAACACTTGCAGATTCTACTGCTATCTCCCTCTGTTCTGTTTGGCTCCTACTTTACTTTCATCAGGAGTTCCTTCCCCCTTGAACCCCAACCTCTACAACAGCCCAGCTAAAAGCAAAAATCAGCTAGGACTGAAATAGAATGCAAGACACTGTCATGCAGAAGACAGCCAAAACCAAATAAAGCAAGCTTATTTTCTCTGCTTATTAAAAAGCAGAGAAAATAAATGTGATTGACATATGGCAACTCAAAAAAGTCACTCAGAGTAGTGTTGACTGAATGACCCGTGGAAGACTGAAAGCTGACAGAAAACCAGGAAACATGTGGAAAAACAGAAGTCAGCTCAGTTACCAGCATTTATGGATTTGACAGGCAGAGTACATAAGCATCCATTGTGTCATTCACATCTTTGATAAATGAAACCAATTTCAGCACCACTCATTACATATAACAGCAACGCATATTTAAAGCAAAAGCATAAGTAACTAATCGGGTAAAAAAATCAGTAAGATGTAGTAAGTTTGTGTCTTCAAAAATCTGTTCTGCACTAAGCCCAATAAAAATTGCATTAAGACATATATTTAGTACATCTAGTACATATTTATAAACAGCATAAACAAAATGTTTGCACATTGGAGGTTGAAAAGTTGACAGAACTCAATAATAAATGAGCTGTGCTAACTTGTCAGCACTAAAAACTTAAGCTCTCAATGACAATTTTTACAAGTGAACAAGAACACAAACATTTCTGTCATTCTCAAAACCAAACATTTCAGAACCACCATGGCTATTGACAGTATATGATCATTACTAGTAATGTGATTAGCGTAATATAAAAAGTGAGAAATCAAAATTAACTAGTAGAATGGCATAAACAAGAACAGTGCATGTACTACCCCATAAAAAAAAAAAAAAAAAGCAATTGAGTACTCTTGCACTATCCATATTTTTTCAAAACCAAATAAGACTTCAGCAGGTGGAATGGAAAAAGCACAAATCACTTATTTTATCAGCATCCCTGACAGATGCTGTGATTTGTAGGCTCATAAGATAGCCCTTACTTATATTTGAGATCTGGAAGTTCTTTCAAAAGGTTTCTTTAAAACATTAAACATACAGTACTTAAATTATTTGTAAATGTGTAAAATAATGTATAATTTTTTAGTGCAACAAAGTTATAAAAAAAATGTTTGGGAAAAAGTTTTCTTAGGTATCCTCTAGTGGAATACTTGTAAATAATCACTGTATTACTATCACTGACTTACAAAGTTTACAAGATACTTATCAGGTTACAGAGTTTTTAACTACTGCACATACAAATATATTAACTGCAAATCAGTAATCCGATCACTATTTCCCTTGAAAATTCTTTTATTTTATAAAGGATCTAAAACCTAATTAAAGTTTTAGGCAAGCTTGGGAAAAACAAAAAATAAAATAAGAAATAAAGTATTTGAAAACTTAAGATTTAATACTTTAGGAAAGTCCTAAAACATAATTTTAAAAACAGCTATCTTTATGAATTCCGATTACAAAAGCATTTAATTCAAAAAGCAACTACTGACTCAGGTTTTGATAACGTTTGTAAGGTAGGGGGAATAGGGTTCTCTATTTCTACAAACATTTACAACTGCAAGCTGGTATATTATCGAGCAAGAACAGAACTAAAACTACCTCTGACTTTGCAGCACTTATTTATCTCTGTCTCTCACCACTTGCAGATGACTTATGACTTACAGAATCAAGGCCTGCTCCACTGAAATCACTGTCTGATGTCCCTCTATGTTCATCAAGGACAAAAGTTTAGTAGCAGTTTTATCTGCGCATTGCAGGACTGGGAGTTAAGAGATGAGGTACCACATGGATCAACCAAATTATTAGATAGGATTATTCAATGTGTGCCTGCTTTGGCAAACTAGTTATAGTAAAATAATTCAGAATTTTTAAATATGAAAGAATAAATTATTATTCAGTGTTTTTTTTCTGTATAGAATTTGTATTTTAAGAACACCAAAAGACAGTTTTTAAATAACTCAGATTAAGAGCTACCAAAGTTTACTGATCAGCTACTTGAATACTGAGTTTATGTTCAACTTAAGTAAAAAGGCGATCCTGCAGGAGATAGGAAATTTTCAGGAGCTATGGTAGATAGTTCAGCAGACTTAGAAGAATATTAGCTTTCCATGTGATTGCAAAAACTAAGAAAAGTTCAAGGCTGACAAAATACAAAGCACCAGAGGAAAAGTTTCAGAATACCACTCTACTTTTTACTCTTTAAAAGCACCGGGAGTCAAGAATGTGAAGAGGAAAATACAGTTTCTAAGAGTCTAGAAAATCTGCACGTTAGAGTACTGCATTCTCAAAAACTCTGAAGTCACTTCATAAAAAACATTCAAAGTACTCTTAACTTCTTCTAACTTTCAGTGGCAGAAAATGCATAGCTGGTACTGCAGAGAAACAAAGTGGTGACTTTTGGTTTTGGTGTACTTACTCGGGCTACTTTGACCCGTAGGTGACCAAACTTCTGGGAGATATTTGCTTACAGTAACAGTTGTGGGTTTGGTAGCATATTGTGAAATTGGAATAGCAATAACCTCCCCTGCCACAGTCACATACACATTGCAGAACCTTTAATCTTCACATTACTTTGATACAGGTACCCGAGAACAGTCCCAGTTTCACAGATGACAAATCAAGAACTTAGTAATTTCACAAGAACTTATTAATTTCTTTTAAACTAAAAAAGAAGTAAATGAAACAGAAAGGATCAAAACTCTTCATTTCCCAACTGCAACCCAAGCATCATTACCCAGAAGCAAATAGCATACATTTTGCTTCTCCAATATTTTATGATGTTAATGCACTCATCACTATGTTCACTGATTGCTTGGCCCAGGGTCAGTTTACAGATGTTTTTGTATCTTTGTTTTGAGTTGTTCTATGCATCAATGTAAAAACCAATTATAAACACAGCCTCTGAAGTGAATGATATTCAGAACTAATAACAACATCTCATTAAACCATTGTCTTTTTTACAGAAGGAGTAAAAAAAATGCCATAACTGAACCCATTGTGTCCTCTTTCAGAGCAAGTGCTCATACGACCAGTTCACTGAGAAAAATTAGGCTGCCCTCTTTCACTAAGTTATTTTGAAGTAGGAATCAAGATTTTTATTTAACTAGGTTGTCCCCTCAGACTAACATATTTAAGGTCTGGACAAGAACCTGGAAAACAAAACCTTATAATACCACAGTCAAATCCTAGCAGCGGGAAAAGTGTCTTCAAAAACTGATCACAAGTTCTCCTGTTGCAACTTAACTGCTAGCAACATCAATTGGACCACCTCACATGAACAATCAAAGAAGGCAAATGCCTCTCACACTGTTTCAGTTAAGCATATTCCTAAGATGCTGTCTTTGTAAAACAATGTGAAAAAAAATTAAAAATGGCCTTTACTTGGATTTGGGCGTTGGTAGGTTTTTTTGTTTGTTGCTGCTGGGTTGTTTTTGGTTTTGTTTTGTTTTTTTAGTTAGATAGGATTTCTGAGGAACAGATTTTTATCATTTCATGTACACTTCTAAAAGAGACCTGGAAGCTGACATCCAAATGGCTCAAGTTATGTGCATACCAAAGACCTCTACATATGAGGTATGGAAACCTGGTCCAAAGTATACTGAATTAAAGGTAAATTAGGAAAATGAGAAGAGAGCATTGCACATAGCTTCACACAGATTAAGTCACATCATATGAGAGAAACAATTACTTCCTCTTGAAAATGTTTCTCAAACAAAGAGAAAACACTTCTAGCCACATCAACCATTTTGAAATTTATACTTTGAACAAACAATAAGCTACAACTGATGCTTTTTATGATGGCTTATGCACAAATATGTTCTTTAAGTACTTTCAGCCTTCTCCATCATTCAATTCTAAAGCTACAGAAAGGCACTGGATACCTCATCAGATTTCTTCCCTTTCCAATCTGCACATGCTGTACCTCATCACACTAAAATATACGTTTACTTCATCTGAAATTCTGTCTTCAAGTCATAGCTACTGAAAGAGTTTGCTTGGGGAGGTGCAGCATTAGAATATTTTCAACAGCTACTAATACAAACAAGCATAAATTCAGCAAACAGTTTGCTATGCAAAACTTATTACACAGCAGACTGAAACTTCACCAACAAAACTCATTTGTCACATACAAGTGTGTTTAATACAGAACAGTTCCAGCTTGCTGATATCTTCAGATATCAGGAATGTCACCACGCTGACATTTTCAGAAGATTATTGCACATGCACATTCACAATAGTGAATGGAAATCACTATTATTTTGAACTACTTAGAAGGTTTCATAAAGCATTCATGCATTTAAATAATTTAGATATTAATCTATTTTCTATTTGTCCTAGTGATGTACCTTGCATTTTATGGATGGTATGGAAGAAAAAAAGGCAAAAAAAAGAAAACCACTCATGGAAAAAAGCCCTTCTGAAAGGTATCTCAAATTCAGGATGCAGATACCCCAAGAGATAGAAGCCTTAGAAAATTTCTTCTCAAAGCCCTGAATAACTAACCCCAACAACACATTAAGATATGCCATTTACTTGGGATACTGGTTTTTCCGGAAAGATTATGGCAGAAGCATAGTGCCTTACTAAATAGAGCTGGGAAATTATATGGTACCTAGTAATAGAGACATGGGATCAGATCTCAGGATGTGATAAAAGAGAGAGACAGTCTAATGACATGCACACAGAGGGAAGGAATGCTGTGAAAATAAAGAGTATGGACATACTATTTTGCATACACTTCAAGGCAATTTTATTTATTTCTTATCCACACAAGTGCTTTCAGTAAAATGCCTGGGTTCTGTGACAGCACGACTCAGAATAGAGCACTTTTAACAGCAGCCCTCAGAGAAACAAGGAAAAGCTATGGCAAAACCAGATTTACTTGAGACATCCCTAACATATTCATTCATCATAGCATAAATACATAACATCCATCAACAAGCTTTACTACACCACCATAGACAGAAGCAGTTGCAGAGAAAGAAGTCAGCCCAGTCAACTTACATTTTCTAAGAAGACAAGATTGAGAACATGAGCAGACACACTGTTTTAGAACAGTCTTAATTAAAAGTAGCGTTTCTCTATAATTTAGGAATAAGTGAATCTGTCACTAACATAAACCTCTTTTGCTAAAGAGACAAATTTAAGAGGGCAGAACAGAAATAACATCTCCTTAACTCCTCCCCTCCAGCTCATTGCATCCATCAGATAAATTAAAATAAAATGAAGGACAACTATAAGGCAGGAATAAAGGCTGGGGGAAAAATAATCAAACAGATGGGGAGGGGTTTAACATTTACAAAGAATGTCCAGATTATCAATGCACCTACTTTGAGTTTTGTAATGTCTAAATTTATGCTAACCTAAAGGGAGCAAATAGGTACAAGAATCCATTCCCAGCAGCACTTCTATACAAGTTGAGAAGTAAAATTAAAATAAAGCATCATCACTTAAAACAACTAATTAGAGGAAAGAGGGAAAAAATTGTGTTACAAGGCTACTTAATTCCTCTTCCCAGATAAATGTGTCATAAAAAGTCCAAGTTCACAAAAGAATTTTTATTTTGCTCCGTGATAATAACATACAGCACTTAAACTACTGCAAATAAGAATAACACTTGCTCTTCTAAAGCAAGTGAGTTTGAAGGTTGAATGTATGCTTACCTGGTTGAAAATAACATTTTTCACTGAACCTTTAACTTGCAAGCCACAATCTCTGTGATTGCAAATCACTAGTGTTTCAGTCCTTAATTGATTGATAAACATTCTGTCTTTACATATCCTTCTTTAAAAAAAGGCATCATATGAAATGACAATACACATTATTGAAAATGTACCACTGATTGCTAAATAAGGAATACCTGCAAAAGTTACTATTAAATATGTAACTAAAAATCAAGTTACCAATTTTAAATGTTAAGTCCCATTGCTGGCTACTTGTAAGAAAAATCCCACCTGTGTTACAATGCATGGGAACAGTGTGAAGCGGCAGCTTATTGGTTACTCTCATCTGTTCTCCGCATTCTCCTATTCATTTTTAAACAAAGACTGTTTATTTGCAAACAATAGTACATGAAAACAGTGTTTTCCCATAGCAAATGACATGGCAGACAGCATTTCAAAACAGTCATCACGTTCACTGCACCCAACAGGACAGTAGCCATTTACCTGCACCCCTGTATTTCCAAGTGCAGTTCAAGGTCCTGGTACTGCCCTCTGCATTTTGCACAGTTCGGGTCAAACTTCACAACAGCTCAACTTTCCTTTGAAACACTGCCACGCTGGGGCTGTTTAAGAATGAAATCTGCTTGCCCTTAGGGCTTGATAGAGTTAAAGGGCAAAATCCTGGCTCCATTTAAAGTCAGTGGGCAGTTTGCCATTTAATTCAATTGATCTAGTATTTCACAGTGACCTTAAGGGTATATCAAAAAGCTTGTACCCATGTATCCTGCCTTTGCTTGCAGGGATAGTGGTGGCATGTATTAGTTTTTAACAGTAATGTCTGGGTAGCAACTAGAATGCTTTTACTTTGAAAGTTCACATGAAGCTTGCAAGCATTCAAAAATTATTTCAAAATTCAGAAACTACAGAACAGGCACTTTGGAAAACATTCACTTCCACTTAGTCCAGGTCATTTTAAAGAAAAAGATTAAGCAAATAGTATCTTATTTCACATGGTTTTTAATATTAACTGTGGCCATATCAGTGCCAAATCACAAATTACCTTCAAGCCGTTTGCAGACACAGCATAAGCAGGACATATTTCACGTTACCACCTCAGCATCTAAACAAACTACAGTGGCATGGGGTTGGATGAATCTATCAGTTTGTGTATCACCATGTGTAGGTGCAAATCTACAGGGAAGATTTTATAAAAGCAACTAACTAGCTAAGAGAATAGATGATCAGAAATTCTAACTATGGTATATAGAAAATAAGTTTTTAATCTATCAGCATCTCAACAACCTATGATTACTTGTAATTTGTTACACTATTACTCACATCCTTATAAAACAAGGTTTAAATGCTCCCAAACACAAATCCCAAAAATTTACTCTTACAGGACTGTACAGATAACCTGAGGAAAATCCCAAATATTTCCTCATGTTTTACTCCTCACACTCAAGTAAGACCATCCATCCAGTGACAGATGCCAGGATGCTTGGATCTCCGCTTTTTTCAGATCCCTTATGTAAAGAGTAATCTCTTTCAAAGTGAAAAATATTCCTCTTCCCTTTCAGCTAATGTATATGGGTACTTTATATCCTTATTTAGAAACTTGGCAAGAAATGCATAGTGTAACTGATTTTGCATAATGTCTCTCCTTCTTTCAGCTTTCTGACATAATATTAAAGACCAACTCAGCAAAGCTGACAGCAGAATAATTGTGTTATACACTGCTTTCTCAGTTTTGGACTAGAAATTAAATCAATAATCATTGCTCAGAAAAATTGTTAATTTTTTTCTCACACCCCAAATTCCAAAAATAAATAGTAATAAAGGCTGCAGATAGTAATTTTTATCTTGAGGCAGACACCGCAGTATTTGTACACTCATTAAAAAACATCTTCCACTTATTTTCATCATGTAAAATGAAAAGATATTCCATCACTGAAATTACGACACAGCCAAGCACAAACCTAGCTAGCCCAGGAGAGGGAGAAATGGAAATGCCAATTAATCCAATTACTGACAGAGAAGCTATCAAGATGAGTACCTATCAGGTCAGGTTCAAAAACACATCAGAAGCACCAGTGTTAAAAAAAACAGAAAAGAAAAATGAAAAGAGAAAAAAAGCTCACGCTCCCTGTGCTGAGTAGCAGTATTAAATTCAGATGCAGGATTGTGTTTAGGTTGGACAGGCCCCAACAGTAGAACAAAGTCAGTCTGTCTTAGTACCATAACCAAATTCTACAAGTTAACAGCTTTTCATGAAAAGCTGCCATTTCAAAATGTCAATCAAACCTGAATATAAGTGGGAACTCCTGCAGAAATAACCAGCTGCAGGTTTGAAAAACATTTTTCACTGAAAGTGGAAACACAAAAGATGTTTGAATGAGATCTCTTTTCATTCCTGTAACAGTAGACGGTCATTTTCACAACATCAAGGACAAAAACACAAGACAAAATTGCAAATAATGTCTTGAAAGAACCATTTGCAGGGGTGATGAATGATTCAAGTTACAAATGACAGAATTATTGGCAAATGGAAACTCATCAATATGAAAGAGCTTCTCTTATAAGATTGCAGTTTCTCTCCACTTTTTCTCATTGTATCTGAATGATTAAGTTGTATGCATTAATTTCAATACACATTTAATATTCACTTTCTCACCTTGAGGCAGTAGATTGCACCAAGATCATCCGACTTGCAATATAAGAAGCATGTCTTTATGGGGGTTTAGGTGTTTAGTAAACAATTTAAATACTTTCAGTTAATAAAAATGCAGATTCTAACAGAGCAAAGCTAAAATTTATAATCTACCCACAGAGAGAACACAACTTTTCTAATTCAGTTTTGTACATCCAAACATAAGTCACATTTATACAATAAACCAAAAGAAAAATATTTATACAAGTGTACACCATAATGGAAAAGAAACTTACCAATATCGCTTTGGCCACATTCTCCATTTTAAAGAATACAGCAGGAACAAAAACATTTTCCCTATTCTCTGAAAGATGCACACCATCTCTGAAAATAAGTTTGCTGGACAAATTATCATCTTCATCAATTTCTTATTTAACAACTGGACTGATGTAGCAGTGATTTGTTTCAGAAATCTCCACATTCGATGCCACAAAACAAATTTAGCCAACACGGAGGCTCAGTGGAGAGTTATACCAGTATATAGGATTCCCCATCCCAAAAGGTAACACCTGCACTGTAATATCAATATGCACCTTTCTTATTATAAACAAGTAAGAAAGGAATAAATTGCACAGCAGATGAACACCTCAGTATGTTTGAAAGTTTAGAGTATTAATGTAGATATACTGCCTTGTACATATTTACCCAGCGTGACTATCAGTATGACCATCACGCAAATGAGAGAACATTAACTCCTTTTTCTTAAGTTATGCTTTTCACCAAAGAGAAAACACATTTACATGAGCTACATAAAGATCACCAATTAGGATGTGATGAAACAGCATAGTTATATTAAATGTAATTGAACATATTTAAGACTTAAAACTTGGAGGAGCTGGAAACAACATATGATTCTTCAGTAGTATTCAGTGAAAAAGAAGATGCTACACAAGATAAAACTGAAACAACTTATCACTCTAACGTCATTGTACTAAGATATCAGTTACATCATCCAATTTCACACTATAGAACTGTTTCTATAGAATAAATTAATTTCTGATATCCCAAATCTTGATCTTCGTATTGCATCAAGCTATATTTCTCTAGCTACAGGTTGCAGCACACTATCAAAGTTACCTGAGAATTTTTTCTTACACTCAAACTTCAGTAGAATCACAAGAGAAATTTATCAGTACTGCTCCCAACAAGAAGACAAAAATACAACAAGATGTTTCATAGTAAGTTCTCATTCTTATCACTTTATATCACCAGCATTTGTTTTTAAGAAAGCTGAAGTATAGATAGTCTGCGCTGAGGTTTTGGGGATGAATAATTAGCTATATGAAGAAATATTTGAAGAAAGATTAACTTGACCACAAAATGCTGCTACTGAGCCATTTAAAAAATAAGAGAGAAAAAAGGAAAGAAGGAAAGAAAAACTGTGCCAAACAGTGCCTTAGCAAGCAGTGTTTTTGAACATTCTCAGAGGCCTTTACTATTTACTTCAGGAAACAGCTTACAAGTTAAAACATGCTGGAGATTTTTTTTTTGTTGTTTTGATCTGCCAATTGTTAGTCAAGATTACTATTCATTTTACAGGAGTGTTAAGAATGCAAATGGTTAACAGTAGTATAAACTATATACTTGGTTTAAGTTTGAATGTCTAAAACTATTACACACTGCATTCATCTGCATTCCCTGTTTATGGGAATGAAATATGTAGTCATTTGAAGTCCACAATATGTATACTGTGTTTGTAATAACTGCAGATTTTACAAGCACATTATTCTTTCCATTAGGATTAAAACCTCACCGAATAGCAATTTGTGAAAGAATTCTAGCAGGGCCCTGAGCCCAGAACTCTGACCTCTGATGAGATGCTTGGCAGCAACAAACTCTAGGTCTAAGCAAAACATCTGGTTTGAGTTAGACTTCCTGAAAAAATAGCCCCTGTACTGGGGAAACTGGTATTCACTCAGCTTTGTCTATACACTTTGACTGACTGCAACACTGTTGCAGGGTGGGGGGAGGAAAAGGGAAAAAAAAAAAAAAAGCTTTGCCAGAATGCATGTCAATCACTGTAGACTTGGTGGCCTCCAAAGAGCCAGGCACTCACACTAGGAGACACTGTACGTGTTTGTTCATGCTTCTTGGGCTTTTTGCTATTGTACATCCTAGCTCAAGGTCTTTTTCAGAATTAGTGCCAACTCTAAATTATCTAATCCAAAACTACAGTCAAGCTCAAAATAAAAATTTTGCCTGAAGAAATACTTTCTGCAGAATTTTTTTAAACAATAATTGTTTTAGCGTCATTTTTCTTGCAAATTTAGACAATCACTGTCATCATAAATGAATGAGAATATTCCCAACAAAAACACAAACTCCCACTGCCAAGAAATTTGTAAGAACAGCAACAGCTTTTGGTTGGCTCCCAAAATTTTTCACAGGCAACACGTTTTTACATGCATTACGCAGATAACACAGTACCAGAGCACGGTACAGTGAGAATGCTGATACAGTGGGGCAGGGTGTTACCATCCTCCTGCTCGTTAGCATAATCAGAAAAAACTCTGACAGAAAGGGTTAAGAAAAGGGAAGAGCTGGTTCTTGCTTCTCGTTTTCCTGAGATGGAAAGTATACCGTATGACAGAGTAGGTGCAAATGAAGAAACGCACAACAGTTGCAGGCTCGGCAAGAGTTGCATTTTGTTAAATCTGGCAAGCCCCCCTAAGGAACACAAGCCCAGCTCGGTGCGGTAGGTAGGACGCTGCTTCAGTAATATACGTGACTGTCAAAAAGTATGTGGCCAAACTCAGTTCACCAGATAGATGTTTTCCTCACAGGAGACTTCGTATTTTTAAATATCAGAGTGAAGTCTTCTGCAAGTAATTAAGCTATAAAAATGAAACAGCTAGCAGCAGCTACAGAGACCTGTTGCGTTAATAGATACACACAGCAGCATTAAGTGTCTTAGGTAGGCTCAGGAAACTCAAAATAATTGAATTTGAAAGCAACAGATAGAGAATTTAATGGAGAACTCTGTTAACACATTCAGCGGTGTTGCATATGCACACATGTATGTATAAGAGATGTGCGATAATATTTATCTACACACAACTTTGCTACATACAGATGAATTCACCTCTGCTGGAATTATTAGCAGGACCTATTTCTATTAGTACAATACTTCTCTGTACATTCTCTACTTAATGAAAATAAATTGTGGTGAAAAAAGCATCTGAAAAAGTATTTTCTTCTGTCTACTGCTCTATTCTATACAAGTCTGTCATATAACTGTATATTGTTAATGTGCTCATAGTTTATTTTCTTCCTGCGATTGCTAATGCAATAATATTTTTATGCCTGTTCTAGCAGTAACTTTACACTGGAATTAAATGTCAATTTCTATTTTCCACCCCCAAAATTCTAAATTAAATGCCACTGATACCGACCCCCTGCATTCAGGCAAAATGCAGCCACCAACCCACAAAGGAACATTTGTAAAATAAGCCTTCCTTGTTTGAACTGCAACACTGCCATCACCAGAGTTTCAGTCGGGAGACTTGAATAAATAAAAATAAACCAAAGTAATAAACACCATGTTTTATGGAGCTGGACAGAATTAAAAAAAAAAAAAAAAAAAAGGGGGGGGGGAAAAAAAAAAAAAAAAAAAAAAAGAGGTCCTCCTGGTAAACTTGAAAGATTAAACTTAAAAGCTGCCTCTCATTCCGGAAGACTTCTGGCCCACAGTACTCAATACCATTTCTGCAGGACAGTCAGCTGTGAGCAACAGAGCCACCCACACAAGTGTCCGTGACACCCTTTGGCACTGTAATGAGATGCCCTTCTATACATGGCAATATAGAAAACAAAGCAACATTCCAAATTAAGACAACTTAAAAATTTCTGAGTGCAACAGGAATAATGAATCCTACTAATATTTCAAGCAACATGAGGTACGTTGAAAAACAAAACAAAACAGCCACTTAGCCCCAGGCTTTGTAATATACAGTTATGTTCTCCAAGGAGCTGAATTTTTCTACTACTGATGGCATTCCAGTGGCCCTGTTATCCAAATGTCTGATATGAAACAATTTTTTTTTTCTTTTGAAGAAATAAATCACATATGTCCATAGACTTTAGTTTTCTGGAAGACTGAATATAATTTTAGAATCATCATTGTCAGCTGGTTGACAGCAATAAAGACAACATTCACTTTAAATAACCCTGAATTATACACAGTTGAGTAAATTTGAATTTGTTTTGCTTTAAGGTCTTCCAAAGTTGAAGCCAACATGCTGAACAAAAATATTAAACTATCTATAACCCTGTGTCAACATATGATGCTACTGGGAATGGTAAGTGAATTAATTTTCCAAGGAAAATTAATTACTTATGACTTACAGTTGTAAAAGCAAACAACGTAACTCTGGATTAGGGCACATTTAATTTCTGTTTGGAGTAGCGATTAAATTAATTTCATATAATTCATGGTATGTAATGGAAAGCAGAAGAAAGATGAAATCTTAGACAATGACTGACACAAAAAAAAGTGTATATTTATGTTCCTGATACAAAAATAAAGGTCACAGATATTAATCACTCTCTAGTGAAACATGATTTTAGTTTCTAAAATTATTTTTTCAAAACTGTTTGTTAGGATAAGTGTTATTAGCAAGATAAAAATCTGAAAAGCAACAAATTACAAAACAGAGAAATCTTGCTTGTTATATTGTCTCAGTGAAAAGAGACAGTTTTCAGTGATGTCTACTGAATGACATCACTGTCACAAAATTATTATGAGCAACAGCAACACTAACTTAAAATCCTCCTACATTAATTCAAATTCATCTTACTTTAAGGGAGAGAGGAAAAATTTGATCACAATTCCAATAGTAAAACTAATATGTACATTAACACCAGATTACAAGGTAAACATAATGTATGAATTTTACCAGTTACTCAGATTTCATAGTAAATAGTGAGAAAAATAAATGCACAGTTTAAATAAACCTATGCAATAATTCTTGCAGCATTCCATAATTAGATATTTGCTCAAACTCCATAAAAATAAAAGAAAAAAATTTCATGTATTTCATTGCAAAACATATCAAGTTCTTACTTGAAAAAATACCAACCACTAGAACCCTACATATTAACAAATCATTTATAGGTTTAAAATATCATAAGAATGTTCATTGCCACTTCTGGTCTCCAGCTTAAGGAAAGCACAAATTTATTGCTGATTTCAGATTTTTGCATATCAAGTCAACAGCTGCCACACAATGAAATCACACGGAACCACTCAAAAGTACCGTACTATTAGTATTTTTACTCATGAGTCAAATGAATATACTGTTAATTCATGAAACCAAAACAACAGATGCAACAGATGACCACTGCACAGCAAGCAGCGACTATGGAATTCCACCAACAAATAATATTTACATTCACAATGTTTAAACTGGCCCCACACACATTCAAAGCAAGTGATTCACATCCCTACTGCCACTCTTACCTGACTTTCAACACTAAAGAGATGCTTTTGCTAGGGTAATAGTTTAAGCAATTTTATCATTTTAATATTTACATTAAAATCTGACTAGAATTCATAACACAGCATCTTAAAGACTAACTTACTTCACATAAAAGATGAATGTTTGAGCCTGAAATACAAGTTCATGAACACAAATAGCACATCATGGATACAGGTAATACCATGAGTAATCTGCAGCTCTGTTTTTTACTGTAGTATTTTTAACACTGTTTCAGACTGCTTAAAAAATGCAAAGAACTTGAGTTATGAACATTTAACTGAAACTATGTGAAAGGAGTGAACAATTTTTCAATGCTAAAATTGTGTATTTTCACTTAAAGTTATTAAACACTTGAAATGTAAACAGGAAACCCAACAACATCTCACACCTTTCAGAAGCTGTTCAATCAAAATTCTTTTAGAAAGGCAGATTATCATCCTCTTTTCTGTTTCCAAGAGTTTCCAATCCAATGCACAAAGAAGCCACATCAAGCCAATTTGCAGAATCCCAGCCTCAGAACTCCCATTTTGCTCCTTTTGACACTTGGCTCCCATGTCAGAACAGTCTTTCAAAAAGTTTAAATCTGCCTGGATGGATCATCAGTCAGGTTGCCTGTGTTTGAATTAGGGTTATTACACAGGCTTGCAGAGAGGGTACCCTATAACCAGGCAATCCTGCTCATGATTTTGTATCTGCCACTTCTATGTTGGTCTGGGAGTAAACAACCTTTACACCTTTTTTTCAGGAACAGTAACACACATCGCTTTAACCCAATTACAACACAAATTGCAAGTCTCTTGTCATATGGTGACAAAAAACTTCCTAATAAACTTCTGCCATGAGAACTGGTAATTAAGCAATCAGAAACAAAATGACAGGGAGGGTAAATCTGTCCAGCAGCTGTTTCCTATCAACACCCTTAGATCATCCCACCTCAGTATACCAACACTTTTGGAGCTTCCCTACTTTTGCTACAATGTCAGCAGCTCTACCTACGCAGACACAAACACTCTAACATCAAAAAGCAACACTGCGAGAGGGGGATTATTAGCAGTAATGTCTAAAATTTACCTGCAGTTCAAGTTGCTTACAAAAGCACATCTCTGCCAAGTTTTCAAATGCTGTCTACAGTGCATTTTTGGTGACAGCAGTGAAAAGAGATGCAGTCCATGGGCAGCTTCATGAGTGACATGTGCAGATGGGGTCATACCTCTGTGCTCTTGCACTCTTTGTAAATACACACGCACACATTTTCCCTCACTTCCTTAAAGGGGCAGCATCTCACCTCACTGAGCTGGCACATTTTCTCGGACATGCCAGTAAATATATTCAGTGTACTACCTAAAATAGTTAATAACATAACTGTTTTTTCTTTCTATATCCCTTTGCTTTGTTATAACCAGCTGTAACAGACTAGCAAATGTTTATTGTGCTTTGCTGGCAGAACATTCTCTTTGCCAGCCAGAGAATAGGTAGACGCAACCAGAGAGACTGCCAAGTTACAGAATATATAAACCATCCCTGGTAGTCAGGAAAACTGCTGCTGAAGATTAAATTACACAAACTTGCCAGAGGTATAACTTACTTGGAAAGGATTCTTAAGTTTTGCTCACCTACTTGAGTGGGGTGGGGAAGCATTCAAAAACATTATGGGGTTATTACGTCTCCCTGACAAAGCTTGTCTGTGAAGATTTTACTCCTGTTGGATGTCAGATGGCTGATTCACAGGGCTTCACTTTTCAAAATGAAAAGCACATAATTTACTCTAAAAGTTATGTTGGGCAAAACCCACATATTGCTCTTGCTGTTGCTTGCTTTCCTCACAGAGCTAATGTTTCATTACTACTAAAGGACAAGTAAGGACTTCATAAGTTGCTCAGTGTTAAAAATCCTGCATTAAGCACAAACATATTCACCAGCTACATATCCACTTAAATAAATAAACAAATAAACCTTTTTCCCTACTGACAAGACACTGGGTTTTTGGATTGCCCTTAAGAATATTTTATAGGTATAAAGCCACCACACCCTGTCCTCAAATAGTTTTTCTAAATCTTAAAATTTCTCTCATTTTTTCATAAATTTCAGGGCAATCAATGTTTTTGCAGTATGCAGCAAAAACATTCAGCGACAATAATCTCCTTGCAGGAGACTATGGCTTCACAGGAGAGGTTTAAGTTTCCTTTATTGAGGAGCAGAGCTAAGAGCAGAATGAAATACTATCCTGCATGTCCCTGTCTTAAAAGTCCCAGTGAGTTTATTCAGAGACAAGATTCAATACATAAGCAGTCCAGAATTTGTCCAGTGTCTATATTTTTTTTTATTTACAATAATGGTGACATACCCTTTAGTGTATTTTAAAAATTTCTTTAATATAAGTATAGCCAGTTTCTTTCAGCCAGATTCTAGTCTACCACACATTTCCTATTATTAGCTTTTTCAACTTAAGACATACCCATAATCAACCAGCTGCCCCATACTGCCAAAAAGGAGTCACATTCATTAGTAATTGGTCTGATTACTGGAAGATATACAGAACTGAGCATTGGTATCCTCATCCTTAGACTTTGCTTTGTTTAAGTAAAGGTTCTCTTTAGGTCATCATTTCAATTAAACTACAGAAAAAACAGAAACAAACCGACAAAACTGCAATTTTATCCTAGTAGGTTCGGTTCTTTGCCTAACTGTGTGTGTAAATTCAGTATAGTAATACAGAAGGAATATTGAAGCCTTTTGTAGACAAGCAGTTCAACTGGATGTTGAAACCTGCAACCTACAATTCTGACCAGCAAACAACGTTCCTGCTGAACTGAGTTTCTACAGGAGCTGTGTCAATCATGCAAAATAAAGCACTGCTCACCTAATAAGACATCCCATTTTCTTAATCAAAAAATGTAAGCCGAAAACCCACACAAATTTGTTTTAATAAGCTTAATAAAGCAAGCTCAAGTCTGAGGCTGTTTTGACAAACACATCTCAGAGATTTAAAAAAGAGATACTCTTGCACATCAGATGTCACCATACTCTTACATCATACATGAGTGATTCTCCTATGCTATCCAAGTAACATACCTAAACTATTCATATACCCTATGGGGCAATCAAAAGGAAAAAAGAAACAAGTAAAATAAACTTCTTAAATACTCAGTGAAAAATGCACACTTTTGTCTGAAAAATCAGTCAGCTCCCATACTTTGCTCCATATTATTAAATAAAACCATATTACATGAAGGAGATGTAACCAAAAATCAGATATCAAGAAGGATACAAAGTCTCTTACATTTCACCTTTAAAAATTGTATATCTGTTCTAAGGAAAAAAGATAAAGGTTTTCTTAAACCACACACTGATTCTTTGCAATGGCCAATGTCAGGATTCTGACAACTCTTGTTTGCAATCAATAACTATTTCACAGCTTTCTTTCTGTTAGCAGCTCCCTATTTAAACATAAATTTTCAAGTTTTCATTATTAGAGAAACCATACAACATTTGGTTTACACGGATGAAGCTTACAAGATCTGTTTGCTGGGGTTTTGTAAAAACAGGATGACAAATACCTGCAGTGCAAGAGACAAGCCAGCTTCTCTTGCATGAAAGTCAACAGAAATAATGCATAGGCTTGTTCAGCCCACAGGAGTACCAGGCCAACCCAACTGTATCTCGTTATACTCAGAGATATCCTTGAGGTCCCCCCCTCCTCTTTGATCCCTGTATTTCTAAAATGTACTTATAGTTCAGCTCTCAGATATCTCCAAATCTAGTAGCTATTCAGCATTAAATATACAGTCAGATTGTCTCGAGTAAATCATGTGCACAAGGGGCATTCACAGAAGTGATAAAATTTTAAGTTGTACTACTGTCAAAACTGAGGTTAATGCCACAACCTTCTAACATCCTGTTGCACAGGCACACACTAGATGTTTAGAAAAACTTTGCAGTGATGATGCCACATACATCTTTTGAGGGAGGAAGACGATTAAAAAAAATGTAACAAACTCAAAGGGCTACATGCAGTTTCAGCCGTGTGTAGGAGAGGCCCATAACATCCTTCCACCGCCGTCTACCAGTTTGCCCTCATTGCACCGAGGCAGGGAAGGAAGGACCCATGCAGGGATGGCCTGAGACAGCAGACAGCACTCTACACAGCCTACTAGGAGAAAGAAAAAAACCTCCTTCCTTTCCAACAGGAACTGAGATACAACCTTCAGTGACATGCCTCGCTGTTAACTAGCTGGCTGTAGATTTTGAAGTGGTTTATACCTGCAATGCCATAATTAAGACAACTGATCCAATTAAGGAGGAAGTATATCTGATTAAAAGCATTCCCTACAGTTGCACTGTCATTTAACAAAACATACCCATCTTCTTCAGGGGAAAAACTCAAGCCTAAAAGGCATATCAAATTGCAACTGAAATAATAAAACATCCTGCAGGTAATAATCAAATGCAAAACCAATGCACTTCAATAACTAGAGGAACATGGGAAGGAAAATGGACAAGAGGAGCAAAGGCATTTCCAGAATCATTTATTATTAGACATTCTGATTAGGCTTTATGAAACTCTCTTTGACCAGAACCTTCCAGCATTATATAGAAAGCAAACTAAGAATTAGTGCAACTGTTTGTGGGGGTTTTTCCTGAAAAAATGGCTACTTAAAGGTATTGTTTACAGATTTTATTTGACACAAAATGTTCCAGATACATCTGAAATCAAATATCCTCTGACTTCAGAGGTTACAGAACTACATATATTATCTCTTACATCCTTTTCGGATGCTAATTTTCCAAATGTGACCAACAGTGAAGATGTTACCACACAAAAATATATTATGAACAGGTTTTTGCATTCCAGAAATTATAAAGACTAAATAGGATGCTGAGATCAGACATGGTGCACATTTTTTAATATTATACACAATTCATGAAAAATTCTGATCCTTCAACAAAGACCACATATTTCATTCTTAGGTTATGGATGAGTTTGAGCTCCACCTAGTTCTTTCCCTAGAGGTTACTGGTTACTGGTTTTTTTTTTTAGCATCCAGGGATTTTGTACATCAACTGAACATCAGAAGACCAGCCAGACTTAACATACTCCCTTAGCTCTACTTCTCCTTTCTCTGCTTTACCATACAGATTCAGGTTTTGACTTTTTAAAAGTATATTCATTTAATTCCCCTCTTTATGATGATGAGCTTATGGACAGAAAGTTTATGCTAGTGCTGTTTTACTCACTGTTGAAAAGTTGGGTCTCCATTTGAGAGGAAGGATTTTTTTGTTGTCTTACTCATTTTCTTTGCTCTGAAATTCAATTCCCTAACCACAATCTTTGTGAAGAAGCTTTGTTCTCGGCTCTTATCTACATCTTCCAAGATCATTACAACTGCAATGGTAATTCATTGCCAAAATTCTGTTTACAGCATAATAAACTCTTGAGCCACTAACTGCTTCTTCCCAGATAGGAGTTTAGCTTTGAACTGGCATGGGGAGGTGACAAGGCGAACATATTCAGCATCAGGCAGAGTCTGGGCATCATCTTCATGTTCAACTACAGAAGAAATCATAATAATATGGCCTGAAGGTGATAAATTAATTTTGGCTAGGTTCCTGTCTGGGAGGAAAGAACAATTTTCCTAATGAGATAAAGATGAAGGAAGACAAGGACCTTCAGGCAATTGGAATTTAGTCTGAGAGAGGCCCTAATAAATCAGTTTGTGCTTCTCTTTAAGGAAATACCTGTTAGGAGATCCGGGGCCTGTTTATTTTTCTCTGACAAACCTGATTTTCTTGGCAGTGCACAAACTCACAATCATACATTGAAATAAGAATAAAAGCAGGTGGTCAAATACAAGCTTCATTTTTTTTTTCCATCTAAAATAAGTAAACACAAATCCCAGCTGATAGCATTCAATTTACACAGATCTCCTGCTACCTGGAAACTTGTATTTCCATATACAAAGTATCCACACCCAAGCGAGCAGATTTGCTTGGAAAACTTGCACTAGAAAAATTAGAGAATATCAATATTCTTACAAATATGTATATGAAGTATCAAGGGATTAGATGGGAAGGATGCAAAATCCCATGGAAACAGCAGCTACAGAAGATGCAGCCCCTTCACACAGTACCCTTGGTGGGGCACACACTCCACAGACATTGAGTAAGCTCATATTGGGAGCAGCAGATTTAACACATGAACACTTCCCTGTAGCACTACTGTCATTGCTGATAGCAACAGCAGCAGCTCCTGCATCAGTTGGTCACTCACCTGAACACACAAATGCACCTATACCACAGACTCATGGCAAAAGCTACAGCCTTCAGTAGAATCCAGTAGATTCTACTTCACCAGTCTCTCACTTGAACCTCTAAGAAAAGATGTAAATCACTTTTTCTGCCACTGCCTTTACAGCAGAGCAGTTTGGGACTGCCATGTCTCCAGTCAATCAGGCTGCTATAAAGGCAGCAGTCCCAGCTCTGCTCCCCCACAAACCATGCATTCCTGCTCTTCCCTTATGCCAACTCACATCACCATGTAGCCATTACCAGCACCACAAAAGGATTGGGGCACTTGGGTGGGAGTAGCAGAAAAGGCAGGATCACTTCTTCAGGGAGTTCACATGTTGATTGAAGCACAGCCAGTGTGCAACCAGCCCTCAAGAAATCACCACCCTGCTTGTGCCCACAGTTTCCAGAGTCGCTGGCAGCAGCACACAGTCTCAGCCTGCCTGTGCCTAAAGACTAATCTCTGTCTCTCCTTCAGGACAAGAATGACAAAACCTGGATTTGTCAGATGCTTAAATATCAGTTTCAGGGTGCTGAAGAAAGGAAAGGTCATATTTAAATGCTAGGTTTAGAGTTACAACAGGCTAAGAAGACAACCACCTCTGTGAAAAGCCTGTTATATTTCTGATCTAGACTGCACATTGCATACTTCATCCCAGAAATTAATAAAAAGCCACAGCCAGCAATTATATTATAAATTAAAATGTAATAAAGCCTTTCAAATTGTCTTGGAGATTATAAAATTCTGTGCCTGAAATACTCTTTATCTGAGGGATTATATCAGCTGTTGCTCTGTGACTCCCTGTACAACACAACAGCTTTTTCCATGCCTGTCCTCTGAGACACCAGCAAGTGACTGTTCTCTCTGAAGGAAGACAAATCATAAAAGTATAATTCCTCTTCTCCTCCCTTCCCCTCCCTTGCCACAAGAGAGGTGTCATACCCAAAGGGCAGCAGACCTTCTGACTTCACTTTCAAGAGTGAGAATCTGCTTTCAGTAGTGTCACATAAAGATCTAGTACTTCAGAAATGTCTGTATCTCTGAACGAGCACATTATAGCTTTTGTGGTGATTCTTCAGAATTCCAACAGGACATTTGTCTACCTCAGAGGATTTACTCAAACCTTGACAAGACTTAAACATGAAGATAGCTGGGAATGAACAGTATTTGAGGTCTACCTCCGTCAGGCTGTTCGGAATTATTTCTCTGAAACTTTTCATATAACCAATTTGGACATTAACAAATAACGCAGTTGGGTGTTTACTTCCAACACACCAGCAGTGGTCCAAGAAACTTCTCTGAAAGGGTGAGTAACACGGTACTTACTCTGTTCTCTATCAGTGTAAAGCAGATGATGCCAGCTTCAGTCTCTGAGACCACAGTAAACTCTTGCAATGTGTTCACTGCAACATTCAACTCATAGTACAATGCTCCCAAACCCGTATAAGCACCAACTATTCCATGTCTTTTTGCTTTAAATGTATGCTTGTACAATGTCCGTGTGGACCAAAGGAAATGGTGTGCACCTAAATCAATACCTTATAGACACAGCAATGAAAGTTCCTAGTACTCAACAATTCACCATATACTTCAAAGAGTAAAATATTTCATCTTGGAATTGATTTTTTAAAAATTTTGTAAAAAAGAAAATCAACCAACTCCTCTAAGTGTTGACATAGCATTTCAAGGGGGATTTTTGGTAAATACTTTTTTCTTTAAAGCAATGATGAACAAAAAAACCTGCATTGCTGTTCATTATTTTTGTTTCCACATCTTGCTGCTACTGTTATAAATAAAAGCAGTGGGCCTCCACAAGTAACAAAACCAACTATGCTTCAGATTGAATCTCCTCTTTTTGCTAGATTACCACCCCCTGATTTATAACCGCCACCATTAAAGCACATTTCCACTGAAATCTGGATACGTATGTTAAAGAAATCTACAGTATTTCAGCCCTTCAATCTAATTTTCAAAAAAACCCCACTATGGTATAGTTCATACCAAGGTATTAAAGTCAGGTTTACTGATATGTTTGCTGTTAGCAAGCAATGTATGTTTTATCGTCTGTGGCAATACAAGTAGGGCTTACAAAAGCAGTTTTACCAACTAAAATGTTGACCTCAGTTCCTTAAAAACAAAACAGGATATACATTTCTCGAATATTTTTCTTACTACTTTTTCTTTGTCACACCACCTTTAGAAGTGGTAGTAAAGCATTCTAGGCTGCTAATTGCATTCTACTCCATTAACTCTCATGAACTTACCTGAAAGAAAAGATCCAGACAGTTCTACTTTTACTCACATTCTATAGTTTCAAAAATATAGAAAAATGCACATGCCAAGTTTTCTTTTTTTTTTTTCTTTTGCTTCTCTACTTGGTGGGACTTAAGCACGTGCATAAATGCTTTCCTGAATCAATGCCAATATGCTATAAAATGACAATAACTTATGTACCACTTCTCAATACAATTTTCTTTGTCAAGAGAGTTTGGAGGTAAAAAATACTTCTCGGGAATAATCTAGAAAAACGTAGAAAAATCAGAATTGTCCAACATTTTCCAATTTAACTTTATTAAATGAAAAACTTCAAAACAAGTGCTTTTATTACAAACTTCTAAGAAGGAATGTACCTAACAGTACAAATTAGTGGCTTCTAAATGGAGGATCAATATCTCATTGCATTTTACACAAAGAGCTAAAACCCCATGCTGTAACAATACAAAAAAGAGAAAGCTTTACAGATCAGGTTACTTGTCTGATTTGATGTTTTTAATAGACTATACATCTGGCTACAGCCATTTCAGAGTCTCAATCACAATCGTTAAAAGTAGGGATTAAAAAAAGGAGGCAGTTTATGACTTTTAAGTATTTTCTACCATTCTATCCACTCTACAAATGCCTTTTAACAGAGACATAGCTAGCTGACAATTTTAAAGCAGTATTTTGGTGTTGCTCTATATCATGATATATTACTTAGATTAAATGATATGTATTATCTTACCTGATACATTCCAACTCCTATGTGTTTGGGCTCAATTTTCACCAGCTCAGCTAATGGGTCTTGGACACGTCTAGCTATTGAAACTGAAAAAGAAAATTAGAAAACAGTAATGGATTTCATCTGAGAAACCAAAATCATATAATTGCTTTTGCTAATTTAAATTTTTACATCTTCTACATACTTAATTACTTTTAAACCTGGAAATAATCAATAATACATTTTTTGCAGGACATCAAATATTTATTAACCAAATTCGTTATTTAAGTAATTCAAACAAAGGCCTAAGGAGATTTCAAACTGTAATTGTGACATTTAAGTTTTTGAGCCAAAGAGATAATACCTCAAACTGTACATTATACTTTTTCCCATGTATCCATAATAAATGCATATGTAGCACTTAAACTAGGTAAGAACCCTTAACCTTAAATCACAGATATGTAGAAACAAATAAGCATCTAGAGATATAATGGAGTAACTTCACAGACTTGTTTATCTAATATAGTATTCCCTAAGGTATATATTTTATCCTTATATATTATATATTTATCTAATTCAACCATAAAATTCAGTGTTAACTTTGAAAATGGTTCTTGGACTTTACTAACCTAAACTTTATAACAAAACACATCAATTGCAAATCTGCAACCTGTCATTGCTCTAACTACATTTAGAAAAACAAGAGCAATTTCCAACATTTCTGATGCCTTTAAGAGTACATGGTCTTCTAAATCGAAATGTTGAATCAAGACTTCATTTTTGAAGCCTACAATTATTAATGAATCCTTTGCTTACCTAAATCTCAGGAAACAAACAAACAAAAAAAACCAAGCATAATTTGCAAATGTCAGTTCTCAGCCATCGTTGGATTCTGCAGATACTGTGTTGTATTCAGTACGAAGCCCACCCCTATACCTCCATATCATAAAAAATTAAAAACAAAACAAAACAAAAAACTTCAAAAACTCCCCCCCCACACACACACACAGAAAAAAACCCCCACAAAAAACCCAAACCCAATGCCAGATCTCGTTGTCAAGGCTGCTTTTCCTACCACATGCACTTGTGCAAGAATAAGAGAAATGGGTTGGGACACAAGAAAGCTGTGATCCTTTAAAAGCTATGTCCAGAATCAACCCTACAGGGCATTAGTAACTTCAATACACATCTCCTAAAATTTATTTTACATTTAAATATATTTTTAAGCAAATCAAGAGAGTGTTAAAGGAAGAACAGGAGTCAGGAGTAAATATGTACGGGCACAGTAGTTTGGTCAACCACACACACATTGTTCAAATAGGACAACTGCAAGTATCTCAAGGGGTCATTAGCTAATTTTACACATATATAAAAACATGAACATGTGTATAATTATCATATGTGTTTATAACTACATCTATAAGGCACTTTACTGAATCACAGAAGTGTTTAAGTTGGACACACCTCTTGAGAACACATGCTGTCTAATGTGACACCCCTGCTGAAGCAGAGTCAGCTACAGCAGGTTGCCTCAGATCACATCCAGTTGGGTGTAGACTCCACAACCTGTCTGGTGAATCCACTCCGGTGTTTGGCCACCCTGACAGTAGGTAAATGTTTTCTCATGTTCAGATTGAATTTGTTGTGTTCCAATCTGTGCCCATTGCCTTTTGTCCTAACAGCGCACCTTCTGAGAAGAGTCTCCTTTTCTCTTCTTCATGCCCCAGATCCTTAACCATCTTTGCAGCCCTAATTTAAATAGCAACCATCACTACTGCAGAGTGTTAGATTTCACAGCATTTCAAAAAAGAACTTGACTAAACATTGATACTTGAAGCCAAAATAGTAGCCAGAGCTAACATTTATTGGCTATGCAGGCTCCTCAAACCACAACTGCAAAGTTTAGCAATTAAATGCTGCACTAGAGATTTCATTTTTAAAGATCTGCACTGCTAAATGCACAGTTAACGTGAAGTTCACTGCTCGGTCATGCAAGACTTTTCATATCCTTTATTATCCATTTTAACATGCTGACAAAGGCAGTTTGCTAGCTAGGGTCAAAAAGCACTGTGCTGGTGACATTTGATATGCTTGCTTCTCTGATAGAGTAGTTCTAAAGTGAAAGACAACCATATATGCCTTCTTGTAAAAAAAAAAAAAAATCACGAAAGGTTAACCAGTGTAAGTACAGCAGTTATCACTTACACAAGTACAGCTTACTGCATAAGCACTTTTCTATAACAATAATTCACATTAATTACTTTGAAATGCTAGCTGTACCTATCACCCACCACCTAACAAACAAAAGTGAAACAAAGCACAGATGAAAGCAGTGGTGATCCAGACCAGGAAACATAACTATATATTTCTTCTGATCACATTGGTGCCTATACATAGGTACTATACTTCTTCAGCAACCCTCCTTAAACTCAGCTTGCTTGATAGCTATACAGTGAATAGAGAATTTTCTTTTAGTCCTACCTAATTGCAAAACACATTTCAAAGTTGCATTTCAGATAAGCTGAGACCAATTACCTCTCACTGTCCCCATCTCCTTTCATTACATCTTTTAAAAATAGACAACTACATGGATAGTTTGATAAAGGAAACTTTCCAAGCATAAACTTCTCTTGGGAACCTTCAATTAAAAAATAAAATTTAGACTCTTTTTGTCATAATAGCTTGGTTGACAATGCCGTCGTACCCTTGGAGGCTTCCCGTGGAGGCGCAGGACCTGGTCCAGCAAAGCACTTCAGCACAGATGCATGTCGGTATTCCCAGCGGAACTAGCAAAACTATTCACACGCATAAAGTTACACAGACATTTAAGTGCTTTCCTGGATCAGGCCTAATAGTTACAATATCTACGCATGAAGATCAGCTAACAGTCAGTTATATTATTTAAGGGATGCATCTCCTATGGCCAATACCAGCAGGATAGCTGACCTGCGTAATTCCCACTAAAGCCGCAATTTTACTCCAGAACTTTTCAAATTAATAAATCAAAGAGTGCCTAGTAGAAAAAAAGGCAGGAATTGTCCACATTCTCTCTAAGCAGAAATTCAGTCAAGATTAGCATCTATTGCCTCTTGTACAGGCAAATCCTCTCATTCTTTGCTGGAGTAGCTGCACACTGCAACACACAGGTCTGTTTAGGGGGCAACAAGGCTCCACTCTGGCCATTTGATCCATGTGCCTGGACTTCTAAAATACAAGCAAGAGTATTACTGAAATCTCAAGGGCTCTGCAGGAGTGCAAGGTCTACTCCTATGGAGCAGAGACAGTAAAACCTGATGGTCTGACATTTTCCCCTTAAAATCTAAACCAAGACTATAAAATTTGATTTTCATATGGACCTATTCTATGCTAATATGGGTATTGCCTAAAACTATTTGATTTTATGCTTGAAGTACATTTCAAAAATTGTTAGAAACCATGCACTTTTAGAAGGCTAACAATGAAACAGGTAATGCATTCTCACTTCTGCAGATATGAAGGCATCCTTTACTTTTGCTCAAGCAAATACAAAATAAATTATATAACGGCATGCAGGACAAAACTAGAATTTCAGATTTCTCAAAAGTTATCCACATGGTCAAATATGAGATGCCATTCTTAAAAATATGCTAATCTAAGTAAAATGTGAAAAAAAACCCTCTGTTCAATATTAAACAGGGTGTTAAGATCAGGATGACACGACCCTCTATTGAAAATAATTGCACACTTGAGAAACTTAAAGCTTCAAGTTGTGAATTAAGAAGAAAATATTACTGCAATACTTGGAATGATGAGAACATTCTGTGCTTCCCTACAGTTAATTCATGTAAAATTTTAACACCTAGGGGGACAGGATGGTCTACCTTGTCCTCCAACTTCAGTGGAGATGAACTTCACATCCAAACGCAAGGATTAATGAAGGTTACAGAAAGCATATTCTGGCATTTCATAAGAAAAGCAATTTAACTGCTTGGAAGTCTTTATTCACTCCACACTTGGGTTATTTGATAAGACAAACCCATCAGACAGTAAAGCACACTTGCGTGTAACCAGTGAAGATGCCATTGTGGTGGGCAAAAAGCATCCATAAGATTTGCTTGCAAAATTCATGCCAATCTCAGTGTCTCATCTTCACAGAAAGTAAGGATTTACATTAAAATGTTTTGTTTCCTAATGGCTAACGAGCAGATGTGCCCTCATGAGCTGGAAACACACCTAATCATCTCTCTACTCCTGTCTTAAAAAGATCTTATCTCTCTTAATTTCAAATTGACAAATGTAAAATTAAGACTATTTTCCTCACACATACATGTCACATAACTTTGTTCCTTTAGTACTTTCTACAGCAAGTGATATCATTTTTCACAGAGATTAAAAAGGGGAGTTTTCACTCAGGAATACTGATAATAGTTTTCAGGCTAAATCTTTTCAGACTAAACATCATAAAAACTGTTCACTCTCAACAGTGAGGGGAAGAAACAATACAGTAGCCTTCCATTTATTTCTCTAGATGGTATCCATATAAGGGCCACATCAGCTGCCAGCTCTAAAAAACCCAAGAATTAGTGCTAACTTCTTAGGCTATCTGCCTCACTTCAGTAATGGAACAGGTCTAAAGCGATCATTAAGACCCAAATCAGACACGCACACTATTTAGGGTGCAAGGGCAGCTGGAAATCTTGTCAACTGGATAAAATTTATTATGGTTTCAAGTATTGTGCCCACTTGGGGGGCAGGCTGCCAACTTCTGTGTTCAGACAATAACATATTGAAAAGTTCTCTTTTTGCATTATTCTATGTAAGAACTCAATGGTTTAGATAAGGAAAGAGTGAAAATGAGAAATGCTTATGGGTGGAAGAACGAAAAAATGCAATTTCTTTCAGTTACGGTGGCATTCAAATGTTACTTGTCACTGTAAGCAGAAAAACATTTTTGGCCAAAAGTCCAAGATGATGGCACTCCTTCTTTTAAACACGCCTTCACATAAGGATAAAAACGTGTGCCAGTCAATAACTGTGACAGCTTAGCTACCCCATGAGTAGGAGCACTTTTTTGTGCTTTGAAACAATATGAAGCTTCCAGATGTGAAGGCAGTAGATAGTTTTACAAATATGTGGCAATCACAAGCTATTAAGCAATGATTAGTTCAACTTCAATTTTGTCATAAATGAGATCATTCTATATTTTTATTATAAAACTTTAGTATTCTATTCTTGCTGAGACATGCTACTATAACATCCAAGTAACTCACCCCTCTCCTATTTTAAATTAACCTTTGCACCTCAAAAGTCTCGGTTGAAACGTCACTGTCAATGCAATAAAAAAAATAATCTATTAAGGTAATCAGAGACTAACTCACAAATGCATATGTAATTACTGTCAAAATATCATTCCAGAGTAGATATGGAAACATTACAACTTATTCAAATCCTTTTATAAAGCCTATTATTGTGTTCAAGATCAATTACTCCCCATAAGTATCTGCAATAATGTTTACTCAGTGATCGATTGTTCAGGTTTCCTGAGTCCTGGAAGCTTTCTATCCTGTTGACCTGAGTTTCACCCTCCTTGCAAAGGATACAGTGAAACGTACAGTAGTCTTTTCATTAAGCATTCTTTCTCAGTAGGTCAGGATTTGTGACACAGTTTTGAATCCTCATATATCTTCTTGGTGGGTTTAAAGTATGCAATTTATTTTAAGCAACTGCTCAACAGCTGCATTTCATCCAAAGTTCTTCTGTGGCAAGTGAGCAGGTTTTTGTTTTAAAAAGGTTACATTTTAGTTTACTTTTAACTCCATAAAACTGATAATCTGTTATTTGCCTAAGATTAATGAAATAATGAATGACAACATTCTACTTATTTACTACAAAAATCTTTAAAAGAGATTGGTTGAATACAACAGAGAAAGTTAGAAATACATTTAAAGAGAAAAATGTGACAAGTGAATATTACAATGCAGCTTTTTAAAGTCAGTATTTTTTCTTAGAAACACTCTCAAAATTACTTTTCTCAAGTATTGGTAATTTCTCTATCACAGAATAGTATCAATTTTTATCCAATATGAGATGGGAGATGTAACCATTTAATTGAAGCCTGATGTGATTTTCTGTCACAGAAATGAGTTAGACTTACAAGATGGCATAAACTCAAAAAAAGTCTTTTTCCAACTTATCAGCTGAAAAGGTATCATCAGCTGAAAATATCATCAACATCCTTTTCACATTTGCACTGTTCGTACTAACTGCATCACCATACCATTGATGATTGTTACTATCAAAAGTAAAAAATTACTTGGAAGTTCTAATCTTACAAAAGCTAATCATCTGCACCAAAAACAATTATTAACCTTTCATAAGTGACGAGAATGTCCTTTCCTATGCCTACAGTAAGAAAAGCAGCTTTGGCGAGTAACATATCATACCACAATACTAAAAGGAAATCAAAACTCCTTGAAGAGCATCCAGGTACTCATTGCTCCTCTAGCTCCATGCTTCAAAGAAGTAACAAAGCCTTCAAAGGAAAATACACAGACACAGTACAAGCACAGAGCTACATCCTGAGGGAGGGAAGTAAACGGTTTTCATAGCTCCTTTATGCTAAGGGAAACTGGCTTTACCAGAGAAAGTAAAGCTAGCAGATTATAGATCAAACTCATCTATTCCAGGCCGCTACTGTGCTGTACAGCTTCAGAGGAAATACAGCACTGATAAGCAGTGTGTTAACGATTATATACCACCTCTCCCACATACCCTAAAGTTTCCATAGATTAGAAAACATTAGATTCTAGTCTAGAACAAGAAAATACAGACTACAAACATCTTTAACACCCATGTCACAACCCATTCAGCACTGTGTCACTGGTTTGGGGCAATTCGAGCCCATTTTTCTCTTTTTCAATGTCCTGAAGCAGGCACATGTGTCCCTGCATAACTGCAGGAGGCTCAGTCATTGCCATACTATCGGCAGCTAGGGACTGGATTTTGAAATCACCCACAGAGTTCCTATAACTTCTGTTTAACTTTAGAGGCTAGCCCACACCTTGAAATAAGCTTCTTCTCTTCAGCAGGAACTGGGTCCTATGGGAAGAGAAGTTACAAGACCCTCTTGTTTCTATTACTAATTATTTATATTATTATTAATTAAGAATTAATTCTTGCTACTAGTATTATTTTAGTTTCTTAATATTACTATCATTAATAGGTTTCATCTGTAACATATCACTACTGTTCACCATCCATTTTGCTTCTAATCACTGCAGGTTCATCATCACAGTTTGACTCTCTATGTCCTGCTTCTAACGGTATAATTTAACTCGTTTTTAAATGCTACAGAATACAACAGATGCAAGATGAAATACGATTTCATTTTGTACTGCTGTAATTGCACACAACTCATCTAAACACTGGGCTGACAAAAACTTTTAATGCATAAGAATTCAGCGCTTACTTTCTTTTCTGAAAGCTTGTGGAACTTTCACCAATCCTCTACAGCTAGCTGTAGAAGAAAGCTTCCACTTAGACAGCAGTGCAAAGGGTTTAACCAGAAGACTAAATAAACCAATAAAGTTTTTGAAAAATGACCTTCTCTCCTGAGTAGCCAAGGGGTAGTAGTGCTCTTTTAAGAAGATGAAGAAATTAGCTCAAGTAGACATCCAGGCACTATGTCCCACACATCTAATCATCAAATTGTTTTACTTTCCTTAAGATAAAGTCAAAAGAAATTACATTTTTTCCAATCTCTACCTTCTACTTGCTGGCCAGTATGACAGCTCTGAACTCTATGTCTCTAACAGGACCCCAGGGAATAAAACCCTGTAGCATAACAGTCTCAAAGTTCTAACAAGCCCTCAAAGCCTACAAGGCTTTCTTTTGCAAGGAAAAGTGCAAGTGCTGTGCTGAACTTTGAGCGTACAATAATGCAATGTGTTCTGCCCTGTGGAGAGGAGACAAGCAGATGGGATTTGACAATGCTAAGGCAAGACGTGCTGCGTGACCTTTGGCTCTCTCAGATTCTGCTTTATCCTCAGAAAACATCCCTTAGAAGCAACACAGTTTCCATACCGGATCATACCTGTGCATGCAGCACAAGACACATGCTTGCCCTCATAGTTTTTCAAATTATTACAAAAAAGTAGCTCTGGGGAATATTTTATCTACATTTGTTGCTTTCCTAACTGGGTGACACAGCTATGTGGTTTCGACAGAGGACCCCAGTCCTTCATGTTCAAGAGGAAAAGAAGCATTTCTTGGAGATGTTGCATTAGACAAGCCCAAATACGCTGCTCTTGTTTCAGCTCTTATTTTGCTTTTTAAATAGTGAAAGAAAGAAAAGATTGCTAATTTGTCAGAGAATTCACCTCAAAAGGTAAGATAATTCATTATTTAATTAAATGAAGACATTTCTCATTTAATATAACTGAGTTTATATCAAAATCAGAGTAAAATCCTAGCATGACTACTGCCTCATAGCAATTCTCTACCATCAGGCCCCTGTTTCACTAGAATTCACCAGTTTCCTCTGATTCTTAGTCATTAAGCAACATTCATTTCGTTATGCTATCCACTTCAAGAGGTGAAGAGGAGGCAGAAGAAAAAAAATCTGTTGTGAGTACAAGCCAAACAATTGGTGCATCTTCCTCATACTAAGGACAACAAAACCTTCGCTACCTGACCATACCTTGTCAAGTTTCCAGGCATCCAGAAGGTACATAAATTCCATACTTCTGTATGCCACTCCTTCAACACTATTCATACATGCTGACACTTTCTATATACTTCCCCTGTCCCTCCACGGCCTTCCCTTTCTGTCTATTCCAACTTGCTCAAGACAACAAGCATTTGCAACAGGGAAGTGTAGAAGTGGAGAAGCGCTGAGAGAAAACAAACCAGAAAGACACCTGGCAGTGTCTGTGTGTTGACACCTGCACTGACTCCCTTTAATTCCCATCTCATAAACCTTATTTTTGTGAGGAATACAGGCTCTGCACAACAAAATAAACCCTTAGGCAAAACTACATATGACAGGAGGGAGGTAAAACAAAGAAGATACCTACCTTTGCAAAATCATTTAATTCCAGAGTTCACAGGCCCAGTGACAGCAACCGAGAAAGGTCTGCACTGATTGTCATGGAGTCCATTTATTTGAGAAAGGAATGCTTGTCACTACTGAGTTTAGCTTTCTTTCTTATACAAAGAATACCACATTAAGACAGTTGTCTCATGCACTCTGATAATGAAAGATAACTAACTAATGGCAAGCAAACTACTGGTAAATTTGCAAGGCAAAGTACCATACCCAGTGAACTGTTACGACTCCTTTAAATGGAAACTTGCATCCTGGCCTTGCACTGAAAAAAGGCACAAGCAAGTCTCAATCACAGAAACCTAAAGTAACCCAGAATATCTTATGGACAAGTTCAAATGCATAACTCTTACTTGAAGCCATCATGAATAAAAACTAACCAAAGGTTAAACATGAAGTGTTGTACTGATGGTAGCTAAGAAAATAAATTAAAAACAAACAAAAAAACCCACAAAAAACAAACAAAAAAACCCACAAAAAAAACAAACAAAAAACCCACAAAAAAACAAACAAACAAACAAATCCCCAAAACCAACCAACCAACAACACACACAGACACACAAAAGGTTCCAATAAATGAACAGTACAGCCAAATAAACAGGAATTTGACAGCTTTATAAAAACTCCACCAAATTCAACATTTAACTACTTCTCCAAGAGGATGGTCAGAGCCAAAACAGAACTGCAGTCAACCACCCAGTCTTGCAGTTCTCTCATTACAACCTCAGAGCAGGCACTCACAAAGCCTTGATCAGTCACATTTTCATAAAACATAAGTTTCACAAAGGTGATCAACACTTCCAGCTTGCAAAGTACTCTATTTATGGTGTCCACTCTACCCTAAAAACTTCCATCCCAATCTTAAGTCTGTCTGTAGGCACAGCTTTTGGGGAGGAGAATTCATTGAAACCTTGCATTCTCCTCTCTGTCAGACTGCAGACCCTACCCCAGGTTCATCCAAACGCCCATTACTGAACTCCAGTGGTTTCCTCTCTAGGCAGAACCCTCCTAATCTGCTGCAGCTCAACTTCCTCAGCCTATCAAGGAGGAAATCCTTTTATTGCTCTGGCCTATAAGCCTCTTATCTCCTAATTCTGTGGGGCTGAGAAATAGCTGTTCTGCTCATTAATCCTACAATGACTGTCAGAAGCAAATATATAGCTTCTCACTCTACTCAAACACAAGTAACTAGGTTTCATCAAGTTCTTTACTATCTACTTAGCTGAGTTCCACTCCACGACATTTCATAGGAATTGGAGTAGCAGAACAGAAGCTTCTGCACTTTCATGAAATACTCAGGACAATTCTAAAGTTGGAAAGACCCTGTTCATTCATTGCACTGCAGGTAACAGCAAATTGTTTAAGAAAAGAGCAATTTTTTTTTTCTTTTTTTTCTTCCAAGCAAGTGCGATTTTGGCTAAAAGTGCTTTATGGATGACTATAAAGACTTTCCACTGTAGTTTGTATATACATCATTAGTTTAAAATGAGATTTTTCTCAATTTATTACTAACCCACATGATCCATGACCTTCAAAGACACTTCAAAAGAAAAAAAATAATAGTCAGTTGGGTTCTTGGATTAACTAATACCTTAAATTAGCACTCACAAGAAATATTGAAGGTTGTTGATTTTCCCCTATATAGAACATTCAGCCAAGGAGAAATTAATAAGCTAATTTTTTTATCATGACTGATGTCTTCTATTTCTCTGTATGCAGTGAAAATGTACTACAAATAGTCACTAAGCACCACTTCAAGTATGACACATAATATGCATTATTTAATATTTCACATTTATGTACCCAATGGACAAATGTAGGCCTACCTGTGCAAATCAAAACAAACTCAAATCCTTCTATAAAGTTGGCGTTGAGTAAAATGTTAAAGTGGCAAACAGCGTTAAGATCACAGATATCTCACGTCAGTTGTACCTTTTATTTTAACTATAAATGTCACACTTCATCATGCAGCTGTCAGCTTCCCTTAATGTACTAAATGCTATCATGTAAGCACAGAATCTGACATGATGTAACACAACAATTAAAATAAAAAGCAAGTCAGCTTTGACACAATGTCACTTTTCTGTTTGCTGCAAATTAAAGGAAAATCAAAACTTGAAAAGTAAACGCTAGTTGAGAAAAAAGTTTGCAAAAAAACCCTCAAACATCAGTTAATGCTTTCCTCAAATGTTATGTCAGATTTTTACATTCAACTTTAAGAAAACATGTACAGTTTTAGCACAACTAATTACAGTTTGACACCAGAAGACATCGGGAAGAAAATCTATAACTTCTAGAAAGACTCAAGTGTAATAAATATAGTTCTAGCTGTCAGCTTTATACCAGCCAACATTCATGGAACTAAGCAATTATTTTGCACTTTCTATCCTACTCTTTTTCAGTTTCTCTCCATTCTGTGGGACTGCTACAGCATGTTAAAATTGCTGATGTTTTTCAAACCAGATGCAACAGCACTTAGGTTATGCCTGAAGCAAATCCTAGTAATAATGGAGTAATTATGAACTCTAGGTAATTAATACTGAAATTGGTCATATATTAAAAATTTTAGTTTCATTTACTGTACTTGACGCACAACACAAAATAAAAGTGTCTGAAATATTAAAAATTAACTTCAAAAAAAAGGAAAATCATGTATATCTGGAAAAGTATAATTTTATATAACTAGTTTCCATTCTTTTCAGTGTTATTTTGTTCATTTCCATCGACTCTAAACCCACATTTAATAAATCAGCAACATAAAAAATTCTGGTCCAACGGAAAGCCTTCTGTCACAAACACAGAAACATCACATGTCTAATATTTGCTCTGGCCATACCATGACACATTCAAAACCTCTGTCGCCCAGGGAAGAAATAATCATAATGGAGTCTGTTCGCACTCAGGAAAAAGAGTCAAGCAAAAAGAACCTAGAGGCCTGTCTTGCAAATGATATAAACATTTCAAGAATATTCCTGTAAAAACATTCACTTGAAACATTGAGTTAACACTTTTTACCCTTCGTGGAAATAAAAGGAAAGGGGAACATAGGGAATTCTAGGAAGTTTTACCACATAACTACACAATTGTTTTCTGCTAATCTACTTCTACACCCTCCAAAGGATTTCCAGGCCAGTAACCTGCTAGAATAACATTAAAATTAAGATCCTTATAATTTTGACTGGAAAAGACTTATACATTAGTGTTGCTGCATTTTCCAATATGCTACATTTGATTGAGAATGACAGTAAATTACAGAAAAACCAAGAAAAAAAAAAAGGTAGGTAGGTAAAAAAAAAAATGCAAAAAGATACACAAAAACACGTAAATGAAGTAATCCAAAAGTAACCTCAAACCTACCCTTACAGCTGTCAACCAGTAAACCAAATCAATGAGTAGAATTTGGACACTGACAAAGCTGCCAGGAATTTGATCATTAAAGACGACTGTTTAACCAAACACTGAAAATTATAATAGTGGCTACAAGTGCACATTTCTAAGAACTTGAGCAGTATTATACCTCAGTGAAATTTATGCTGAAGTAAATAATTTTTTAAAAACTAAACAGTATTTCTTTGAGGACTATATCAGCTAGATGAAGATTCCAGTGATCACAATGGATGCACACCTTTAAATAATCTGTTCCACTCCTACATTTTTTCCTAGCCCTTGAATGGTTTAATTATTTCTAGAGACATTTGTGTGCACATGGGACAAGAGAAGAGAGGAAAGGTCTAGTTCTCGTGGGCATGGACGTGTGAAGCTATGAAAGTTTATGCAATTCACTGTTTATATTAATCGCTATAAATTCTCCTGTGCTGGGCTGTTGAAGCAATATATCCTCAAGGATCTTTACTTTACAGGCGTTAGAAGAAGATGATGTAATTAATTTGCATACCTAGGACTTCAAATGTGAAATAGAGATGGATTAAAGTTTAGAAACAAAACAACCAAAACTTTTTCTACTTTTGACTATTATTATACTTAATATTATAAACAAAACACTCTGAGAACTGACCCTTGAGCTCCATGTTGAAAGGTGATAAAAAGAAATACTCTTCATACCTGCACTTCTTAGGTTAGGGTCTAGGTCTGGCATTTCCTTGCATGCTTCTGGACTGACACTGTAGATAGATGCTCCCGCTTCACTGACAATGCTGAAAAATAAAGTGGCAAATAATCAAAACACCACACAACAGAACAACACAACTGAAAGACTTTTGAAGTGACTTAAGTGAATATTTGGGATTTATTTTTTTTTTTTAAAGCCTCACCTCATGTTTTAAAAATATCTTGAATCAACCAAATACTTACAGAAGTAAGACAGGACAAAGTAGAAGATCTCCATTTAAGTCAGAATACCCCTCCCTGACCTGCAACATTTATTCTTTTTCAATTCTGGCCCTATTATAAATACACACTGTACATAATATCAGCCTCTGTATCAATCTTTACAGAAGAGAAAATTAACACAAGAAACAAGGGTTACCAGAAGTAAACAGGCAAACCAGCTTTCATAAACATAAAAAACCCTACCTGATTATTTCATTAAAAACACCTACGTTCTAAAGTCTCACATTAAACAATTACATGAATCCAAGTCATGAGCACGCACACACATTGTCTCAAGCCAGCTGCCTAAAACACTCAAAAAACCCCAACTTGACGCAGACTGAGCCAGAGCTGCGGCTCGCTCCTCAGCGGCATTTCATACCGTCTTCTCCCCGCTCTCACTGCCATCCCCAAAGAAAAACACAGACTGTATGTCTTCAGTAACTTAAGCTACAGTTCATGTATCTACCACACACCTCAAACTCACTCAGTAATGATGATAAACTCACCAATTCAAATCACGGCACGTAATTAAAAAACCCTCGAGTGCCCTAGTTTCACTCAAGAGAAAAACAGCAATCCAGTTTTTAGTGTAAGTTATTTTCAGCTGTGAAATTCAGACACCACTGAATCAAGAGTATATTTCTTCGAATAACTTCAGTAGAACTTGAATTTCAGGTTGATAATTACGACATCATACAGCTAATGCACTGGAAGTTAATACTATCAGTTTCAGAACTATTTTTACTTTTATTCTGCCTCTCTTAGAATAACCTAATCTTTGTCATAAGGAGAGAAAACATCACCCTAGACATTTCAGTAAAAACCCTAACTTGCTTTATATTGTTTTAAAATTGGACTATAAATTTTCCTTTTAGAACATTTAGTAGGTTGAATTTCTAAATAAAGAAATTGATACTGAGATGCCACTCCCTTTAGGAAAAGCTGGAGAACAACTCAGAGGTAAAATACATTCCCATTCAGTGTTTTGAGCACAGTAACAGTAAATAGTGTAAAATGCAGATACAAAAGGTAAGACTTTCGTACTGTTGTTTGTGCAGATTCCCCCTTTCCCTAATCAAAACTGGACTTTGGTGAAGTGCTGTGCAGACAAGACAGATTTTAAAGTTAGTCGAAAGAGCATTTCAATATTTCAGACAGACTGGATCTTTCAATAAATACAGAGAATAAAATCCTGTTCTCTTTAGTATTAGTGTAACTCCAGACCCATTCCAACAACTAGTTTAACAGAGCGAAAAAATCCTCAGACCAGCTGAACAGGGCAAGTGAAAATGAAACTATTTACATGATCTTTTAAAACGATTCAGTATTATGAGCATTCCTTCACTATAAATGACATTCATAAAACATTCACATCACAGAGTTCAGAAATAAGATCATATCACAAAAACCTAACAAAGATGTTGACAGAAGACTAATAAAACTGATTTTTCTGATGAACGGGTAGTTTAAAGAACAATGCAGCAGAACATATTTCTTAACCTGTTCGCACCTTATAAAGGCAGCATCTGGCAAGCTCTCCCTTTTTGGATGTTGCTTCCAAAAAACCACACATGTTAGCACACACTTCTAACAGCTTTTCACTAATCGTTCTTCAATCTTGGTATTCAACCAGATTGCAAAAGTTGCCTCTCACGCAAGTTCTAGATTTAGTATATTGATAATACACTTCTATTAAAAAAAAAACAAAACCACAAAAAACAAAAAAACCCACAACAGTGTTTCGAACGCATTTTTACAGTGCTGTACTATAAACTGTACTACTGCATAAAGTTTTTTTCTTGATCCCTTCCCAGTATTTTGTGCAGTCAAAAAACCCAGTGTGACCTAGATGGGAATTTTAACACACTTGACATTTTATTGATTCACATTAATGCTACATTGCCAATTTGCAGAAGCAGAGGGATTGCAATAATGCTGTCATTCTGTGGTTACATGTGAATGGTGCCAAATTTTAAGGTACAAAACTTGCTAAAATGAATAAATAAAATTGCTAAAAACTTGCTAAAATGAATAAATAAAATTAAAACTCGTGATGGGAGACAGAAACATTTGAAAAAAGCATATTTCCTTTCCTCAAGAGTAAAAACATTTACACGTTGGGACAAGAAGAAGACGGGAAGCCAAGTGAAAGAATTATTTCAAGCAAGAGAACAAGATCTAAAAAGCACTTTCAGAAGCAGCATACACTGGATACTTGACAACCACTCTGAGATGGTGTTGTAGATGCATGCAGTTATTCTATGAAGTATTTGGTGTGGCAGGCATGGAAAAGGGGATGAAGAATTTTCACTCAGGCAGAACCCCATAACTGCTGCACCCAAGACAGTAAAACCCAGATATTAAATAAATTTGTTACCCAGATTAAACGCATAAGGCCACAAACTCCAAAGAAACCACCCTCTGATTCATTCAACCATCGTCAAACCCAAACTTTTACAGAACTATTACTGGCTGTCATATGGTTTGATTTAGCTTGTTTTTACCTAGTGAGGTGGTTACTAATGTGACACTGGCACATATGGTGCTAAAACATTTAGCTTGGTCAAAATACTAAGATTATAAGCAAAATAGGTTTGGGGATTGTCAGCAGTTGTTCTGGATTTTATTTTTTGACTAGAAAGGAGACAGTCACTTTGGTTCACTGACATTTTGGTTTATTTCCCAGTTCTAATAATGCTCTTGAAAAGGTGGATGATTTATAGGACAATTTAAGCTAATTCAATGTTGCAAAATGCTCTGCATCGTGCCTTTCAAATACTACACATATGTAAGGTATATTAAGACAAAATCAAATCTGTTCAAATGAGTAGGCAACAGAAATTTATTTCTAACTACTGCACAGTCCACATTTTTCTTCAATCTCCCCCTTTTAATAAAGGATACAATATTCAATTAAGGCTTCATAAGAGTTGGTGAAATTGTATCTAAAACCCTGTGTACCTTCAGTATTTGTTTCTATTTCAACTTCGTAAGTCACATAATATAGGAAACCTGAAAAACTTGACTCCTCCACCCCTCATGAGACCCTTATTTCTGTGCATCGTGTTAGAGGAAAAATCCTTGCGCTGACCAAAATGTAGACAGTAACAGCATTATTAAACAGCTATTTTTAAAGTCAATCTGTAGTAGGTAAACAAGCACATGGTTATGATACGATACGCTTCTACTCCCTGAATGGTCAAGTTTTTTAAAAAAAACAAAACAGGTAAAGAGTCTGGGACTATGCCTCCATACTGTCTGCTTCCCACATCAGACATCCCACATAAAGTTTTTTTCCTCAGCATCTATATCCAACTTCTAAAAATGAAAAGTGCCCAAATCACAAAGCCACTACACAATATTACAATGTACTCTTTTTAATGGTACAAACAAGCTTGTTGCACAGAAACTATGTTTTCCTATACTACACTCACCTCATTCACATTTGTTAAGACACATTTTAAGTAGCTAAACCAACATTAAATATATTCCACCAGCACCACCTGGTGGGCCTTCAGCTTTATGCTAGAAATTATGCCACCTGTATTCGAAATACTTTAAAGAGCCTTTTAACACTTACTAAAGCAAGTAATTTTCTTACTCAGCTTAAATAAGTACTATATATTTGGTCTGAAAAAACGATTTGATTTGAAAATATTCAGATTTCCGATCTCTGAATTTCTACAGGAAAAAAAGCCTTTCTTGTAAAAGGTAAAAAAAACCAACTACTAAGAATACTTAGAATTTTTTTTTAATTCAAAGCTATTACATACCTACAAAAATGAATAACCTTAAAAATTACATATAACAACTTAGTTACCAACAGTTGTTTAACTAAATTACAATTTTTAAAACTTGCAAGTTTCCTAGATAGTAAATTTTTACTCTAAAGCCTTTCAAAACTATGAGAAAAAATCTAATGTATGTAAAACAAAAAAGGATATCAGGCTTGACGTTTGTGGGTTTAAAGATGAATGCACCTTCCTGACATTCTCATGAACCTTATCAACATTTAAGACTCTTAAATTGCATTGAGGTAATTTCTCCACAATCAAATTCAACACAGGATTAACAAGATACAGAGAAAGAAAAAGCAACTTTATCCAACTGTACATAACTTACTGTTTCTACAAACTCCAAATCCCTGATTTACAACTTAAATCCTTTAAAACAGAATTTTAAGAAACAATACCAGTAGAAAGAAGAGTCTGGTGTTTATTACTTGGAAGAAAATTATGGTCATTTTAAAGCAAAGGGTATGTCAACCTTAAAATGGGCCAAGATATTAATATTTGGTCATAATATGATAATCTGTCAAAATAACTCCCTTCACAATCCAAATTTAGTAATTGTGCCTAGTTCCTCTAACCCAACCTTTTACATGTTAATTGATAAATACATTCTTCATAAACTTGTGGCAACAAAAGCCAGAGGCTCCCCCAAACAACAGCGGTACAAAAGGGTCAAAGGTTTATTTACTGTTAACTTTCTAAAATAATTGGCTTATGAATCATCCAGGACAGAAAAATAAAATTAAATAAAATGGTAAAATATTTGCTAGAAAAGAATGTTACATTTAGAAGTTCAGTTGGAACATACCAATCTTTAATTATGTTGACAGATGCAGTGATTAAAAACAAAGTAAGAAGGGGCCGGGAAGACTTAATTAAGCGCATGCTCAAAAGAAGATTGGGCTGTTTCATGAATGAGAAACCCATTGGGCCTTACTGAAAACACAGAAATCACAGCTAGTTCCAGAAGAGCCTAAAACCTAAAAGGGTTCAGAGCTACACTAGAGAATAAGATGCCTGCATCTGTTCTTATATGACTCCCTACATACCCATTTTTGATGACTAATGAAAGCCACACAGAGGAGGTCAAAGAAGCTCTTGATAGGAAACGGCAATAATCCGTTCATTTGCATTTTGACTTGTCTTGCTCTTTCTTCTCCCGTCAACTTGGCAGGAGCAACTTGGGACAGCCCCTCCCAACTCCTCATCATTACCCACGGCAAGCTGCAGGTTTCTTTGGGGTTTTGGGCAGAGTTACCTGCTGCTCCTAGCAATGCACGTTTGGGCCCGTGAGCACCGCAGCACCCGCATGCTGTGTGCACAGCACAGTTCCTTCTGCCGGGGAGGTGACGACTGCAGCCCACTGGAGACTGCAGTCCGGCACAGGCTGAGGGGACGCTGTGATTTATGCAGCCACACGCACCCTGCCACAGGAACAATAGGACACCAGGCTTGACAGACCCTGGCTCTGACACAGCTACGCCACGGCTTCTTTTTTTCCACATAAGGAACATATGTCATGGAAGCGCAAGATTAAAAGGCTCTGGTATATTCTGAATAATGCATTCAAAGAACAGAAAGACCAAAGAGATTTTTTTAAAAGCCTGTTCATTCTGATAGATGAGATTAAACTCAAAAGCTGGTCTTTCCCCCAGCTCCTAAGCTAGTGGTATGGTAAAGGAAGATGTCAGGAGGACAAAAAAGGATTGTATTAGAAAGCAAGCATTGTTCAATAGAATCAAGACAAAAAAGACACAATTCATCTGTGGTTTTAAATAATCTAAAGAATTAGCTTTAAATTTCAACAATATCTAGTACCTGGGAGATATTCTTATTGTAAAATATTTTTATTACTGAAATATTCTGTTAGGCAGGAAAGGAATTTTCATCAAGTTTTCATTGCTTCACTCAAAACTTAAAGTCACTCCATATCATAAAAGTTTTGCTTATATGGAATTCTACCTTTCAAAATCAGTCACACTGGACAAAGGCTGTTATAATCGTCTTTAGCAAAAATACTACAAAAAAGGCTCATAGTGACTCACTGTGAAGCTATTCAATTAGATGCAGGTGGGACACCACAAGTCTTAACATACAGTTCCTGCTTCAGAGGTCCCAAGCACACAAGAAGTTAACCCCACAAAGAGTCTTCAGAGAGCACATCAAACGATAAGCAGTGATACAGACTCACATTGTTGCTCAGTTGCATTCTTAAGTTTCCATTTACAACTAGTATTTTGAATTCAAAACAAAAAAGTCAATATTTCCACCCATGCATGAATAACTTTGCTCTGTATTTCACAAAGTTTACTAGAGTTTACACCATGCAAAGAAAAAGAGAATTCGGTCTCGACCAACTCAATCTACTTTTTAAAGTAAAAATTAGTACATTATTTCAAACCAGGGACTCTGCTGCGCAGCAATTTTCAACACAGACTAACACTAACTCTTCTTTCAGTTGCAAACCCTACTTTTGAAACAGCTTGCTGACCCTACAGCATGAACAATAAATAAGCACCTTATAAAGCAGTTTCTGAAATGGCAAAAGTTTGAGCTAATCATCCTTGCATTAGGGATTATTTCTCTCCTGGTCAGCCATAAATGGTATTTAGCACCAGTTAGGCTGATGGCTTTCCTGGTGGACAGTATAGATCTTTAGAACCTGCTCAAAAGAAAAGAATTAGACCTGTTTTAATCCATGTTTAATGAGATACTCTAATCACAGTTTGTATTGTTGCTTCAGATAATTAAAAATTACTTATATTAAAATAGCACTTAGTCTTAGAATGATACTTCATTTTTTTCTAGTATGCTTACACAGAACTAAACTTCCCCATAGAATTGAAGTACAAACTTTCAGATGAAGAACAACATGCAAAATTCAATGGTTTGATACCAAATTATAGTCTTTCAACATCAGATAAAATGCAAGAATTCCTCTATGTCTGTTTATAAGAAATTTAAAGGAATGTAAGAACTGAAAGCCAGTGTAATTAAAAAGACCTATGTCTTTTTAATGTCAGAAGAAATACATGACAAAGACTGGAAAATTAGTAAGTATATTAAAAAATTAATTATTCAAATAGTTGCCTTGAAGTATTACCCACTCCTCTGCAAGCTGGGAAATACTAGGGCTAAAAAGCCCAATGTTTTTGACTTTCACTCCTTTGGAGTCTATAAGAAGCCTGTGTGTTGATTTTACATTCTAAGAGCACTTTTCCTGCAATGAAACCTAATAAGAGGATATTTCAAATGTAAGGACAATTATCTTCTGAGCCAGGCAACCTGATTGCCTCTTTGTTACTACAAAACAGGTTTCAAAAACACAGGGAAAGCACTTGGTGCATAGAATTTAAAAGCTTCTCCTTTCAAAAATGTTACTATTTTGGAAAATGCAGCCCAGTTCTACTAACTTCTAGATTTGGATGAATGCAGAAAACACATCCCTCAAAAAATTTCACTGATTACAGAACTAGAAGAATCCAAAATTTTCTGATTTTAATTCCTCAACTACCATCATTCCTCCTCCCAAAGAAAAAGTGATGTGACGTTTCCTGCCATTAAACCAGTAAGACAATTGCTACTTGCAGCAGAATGAAACAGGTCTGAGAATTCTTGCAAACATGAGTTACCATGCTTAAATTTCCTTTGTATTAAATAAAATTCTATGAACCCCCAAATCAAGAACTAGTTACTGTACTAAGCAAATAAAACTAACTGTATAGCTACAGCCTAGAATCCTTTATTCATCAGTGTATGAACCATGCCCTCAGCACATCCCTGCAAAGGGAAGAATGATCAGATATCTGTCTTCATCTTGTCTGAAAACGATGACATTTTTCAGTAAGAAAAGGGTCCAAATGGCAGGTGTCAAAGAGCTTTAGCTTCACACGTGGTGCTAGGAGGCAGAAAAAACAACAGTAGCGTGTGGCCATGTCAGAGCCGCACAGAAGCTGCCGTACAAGCGCATATCTGAAAAGAGCAAACCTCATAGCCTGTTAAATCAATCTAGTGCCAGATGCTGTTATCAGAACAAAACTGGTGCTGTGGATTCATCCCCAGAAGAAATACATGTCCCACGTCTGCAGTGAAAAGTGAAAGACCTAGGGTGGCATGTCTCAAGACTGAAGGTGACAGTCACCTGTGACTGCCCCCACTGCTTTCATTGACAGTTTCAGAAAACAAGTCCTGTCACTGCTCATAAAGCAGCTGGAGTTGAAGCTCCTTTCTGCTCTTGCAGAGAGCTTTAAAATCTGAGCTTCAGGTCCAAAATCTACTTCCAAGTTAGCCATCCAACTAAAAAGTAGTCAAGTAATTTATTTTTACTTTAAACACCGTAGTACAGTAGGAACTTGAGAGAAAATTTAACTACTGCTCTTCTCCTTGTTGCAGCAATGCCAAGGAGAGAAACTGCAATAATATGGATAATGCTGTAGAATCAACATTACCTTAGTGCAAGAGGAAAGGTTTAAAAAGAAGGAAGCACGTTTTATGTGATTACCATATGACAACATTAAGGTAAATCTAAACAGAATAAATGAAAATTAGTTGTATTCAAATATGTTCAAAAGTTAACTGTCTATAACCAATTGACATTAGAAGAAAGGAAAGACAGTAAAAAAGGCCTCAGGTTTGACACAGAAAATGAAAGCTCTATAGTCCACTTCTAAAAATGTAATAGGCGTGAAAGTGGGTATGCTTCTTACACTTGATAATTTCAAGACCAATTGCCAGAGCTCACTCACTTTTACACAACTAAATTATCCCAGTGAACTCAGGGGAACAAACCATACGTGCAAAATTAAAAAAACATAGCCAAACACTGACAAAATTTTACCTAAACTCTTTCTACCCAATACAGAGGCACAGGGAGACAAAACACAACCAGTTTTGGCAGCCAGGCTTCAAAAAGAAAAGCACTAGGTGATGGTAAACACTCCTACTTCATATATTTATAGAAAATCTTGAATTAAATTGCATAGATGCATACATTAAAAACATGGAACAGTCCAAGAAGACAATGCTTCTCCCCAAAAAGCCTAGCAAAGCTGTTGCACACTGAGGAGTTCAATGACCAGCTTTTTACCCCCTGTCCCTCAAGGTTCTCAAGGGCTTGGTGAACCCAACAAGCTTGACCTAACACCACAAAACACAACAGACCAAAGGAAGCTGCAAGTTCCAGAGCAGAAGGCTGTCACTAACACTGTCCTGCCAGCAGCTTCTTCTCAGTTCAGTCAAGCAGAAACCCCTGCAACAGCCAAGTTGCTGTTGCACCCAGCCCACTTTCAGCTACACAGGATCTTGCAAGAGATAAGATCCATCCTGGCTGTTTTCAGAAACAGTAGAGGCAAAGGGTAAAACCCTGGAAACTCAGTAGTTCATGCATAGTAACTCAGGTTGAAGCATTATCACACACCGAGGTTTTGGAAACAAATAAGACATTTTTAAAAATGCCTATAAAGAAATACCTAGACTTTGCCAGTACCATCTGTATTTGGCGTTGTCACTGACAGGTTATAAAACTGGGGAAAAATTGATGTCTGATTCAAGTCTGTTCCAGTTTCAAACCAAAACATTTCTCTACTGCATGCACTGTCACACCCATACCACTCTTCTGTGGGACACAGGACACTGAAAACTACAAATGACCCATTAGGGAGAGAGTCCATTGGGTTCTTAAGAAAATACAGATCTCTCAACCAACTTATTTGTCAGACAGCATTCAGATTTAGTCAAACAAAAATTTCATTAAGAGACACCACACAAAAACAAGCAGTTTGAAATTACCTAGAAAGGCTACAAGAACGTGCTATATGAATATAGAGTTGCTAAGATTGCTCTTGGGAATCATTTTTATCTGTCAGAAAGGGCAGCACAGACCCAGCAACTGCTGTGGCTAAAATGCAGTTTGTTAATCCAGACCAAAGGCTGGAGCTTAGAGTCACATTAACTCTAACGGAGACTTCAACCCCAGAGTGGAGCATAACTGGACAAGACCACAGCATATGGAGAAAAATACTTCTTGGAGAATGGTGCCTCCAGCAACTGTCATTTTCTTTAATGCTCACTCTGGGCAATTGGGAGGCAGCCTGGCCACTGCTGTTGTGCAGCCTCCACAGCCCCAATTCATGTGAAATTCTGTCCTGTAGCTTTGGTCAGAGTCAGGCTTTATTCTGTTTCCCCCTCATCCTTTCCTACAATACCACTGGATCTCAGTACTCAATCTCTCCTCGGTAGTCAAACCCTCTCCTCAGCACAGATCCAGGAGAGAAGGCTGGAGTCAACTATACGCCTTCTATAAGGGTTGGGCAAGGCAATGCAATGCAGAAAGACACTGCACACAGCAAGAGAATCGCAGATCCTCTGCTGCTGCTCCTCTCCGGTCCCTGAAGACATCATGTTAAATCTTTTTAACCTACAGACACTTCTTGGCACAGTTTACTGAACTATGAAGTACCCGGGTTTTCCACCTAGAGAAACTCAAAATAAATTAAGAACTCTGGAATCAGAATAAATGCTGGCGGAAAACTTCTTTGAGGTATCAAATACTAAGAAAAAGTGTGACCACATCTTTCTAGCAATGTCGTTTCTTCTTAGTTTACTTTGATTTGGAATTCACCTAAAAAAAACCAAGTTGTTTGCTTTAGTTTACAGAAGATATATTCACCTCCTGAGTTTATTCTCCAGCTCAACATACTCAAGACAAATGTTATATAAAGTAATAAGTGCTTCATGGAGACCTGATAAAAATTATATGCTGCTATCTTTCAAAAATAACTTGCAAATAAATGCAAAAATAGCCTCCAAATTTAATGACAACAATGCTATTATAATTTTTAAAGACCTCATTTGTTGGTTTTTTGTTTGTTTCTTTTTTTTTTCAGTTAATATAGGAAAAATGGTTTGCTTTGATATTTTCTCATGATCTAGTTTATAACTGTTCAAGACAGAGAATTATCAAGAAGTGTTCCTTTCTGCCCATCAAGGAAAATGTTCTTCTTTATCAGAAAAAAGGTTGTAAAGAGAGGTAGCAGTGTAGTGTTTGCAGCAATCCCCTATGAAGATGCTATAGCATTATGGTATAAAAAGGATTACAGCAACAGAGAGGGGAAAAAAACAAGGAAGTTAAGAAGTTCTTATTTTTCAGAACAATGTAACATTTTTCATGCAAAACTAAAAAAAAATAAAAAAAATAAAAAAAATATCAACTGACACTTGCTTAACCTTAACAAGCACTTCTAATAGCTCAGTTACTTTTCTCAGACAGATTTCAAGGTAGGAAGATGTACTCAGCTGCCTGTAGAGCAACCTAAGTAGATTAAATGCCTTGTTATTAAATCATGCATTTTTCTCTTTTTAAGCCTCTAGGGTTCTTTCATGTCTTTTCTGCTCTCCTCATTGTCATAGTTTTAAATATTATTATTTTACTGATATCCTATGCAACCGCCAGGCATCTGCACTAAGAGATGCTGATATGACCAAAATATCTCCAAATGAAAGTGAGCTAAACATTAGGTGTATTTTTTTTTATCCTTTAACCATTTATAACAGTGGATATCTTCTCATTTTGTATTACAAACAGAAGTATATATCAACCTCAGTGAAAAAAACCAACAAACCATAAATAAAAATAATGACCAAATCCACATAAACTTGAAATGGATTGATGAATTGCATGTTTTTACTGACAACAAACTCCTTTAGTAAGATTGTAACCAAACGGGGGAAAGTGTGTGACAAAAATAAATATCCGGAATTAGTGAAGTAAAAGTTCAGTTAGGTGGTCCTATATTTATTTTCCCCCTTCTCTTAAAAGGGAATTTTTGTTCCCTTAGGTTGTGACAGATCCACACTGGAGACTTTCCATGAGAATTATCACTAGAACTGGCATAAACATATGCTGAAAGACCACTTCATTTAAAATACATTTTTAATTCAGCTACAAAACATTTAAAAAAAAATTCTTCTGGACTGAAATTTCTCATGCTTCATTTCTAACCTGTCTTACTTTTACACCACAATTTTCCAAGTGCTTCTCCAGTCACAGATACATTACACAGTTCTTAGATACTCAATCACCTGCAATTCTAGCAGTAAAATACCTTACAATGGTGTGAACGTTCATTAGCATATTTATAGATCTAATTACTCATGAGTCCATCAACATATATTTTGACCAAAAACATCTTGGAATATGCATTTTTTAACCACATTTGCCATCTTTTTGATGCACCCACCCCCCATTTTATAATGGGAAAATCTCTTACAAACATTTGAAAAGTAGTGGGTCAGTCACACAACATCTGGATGCTGCAAGAAAAGCCACCAATGAAGAGTGAGGGTCTTGGAATGATTTTTTCAGCTTTTGGAAACTGTTGAAGGCCTAGAAATCACAATGGCCAAAAAGGCACCTGTGGAGATTGGCTGGTCAAACACCCTCATTCAAAGCTGAGGGAACCAAAGCAAGTTGCTCAGGGGTGTGTCCAGTCAGGTTTCAAATATTTCCATGAACAGAGACTCTAAAACTTTCTACATATTAACAGGAACACTTGGATCCTCTGTAGCTAAGACCTGAGGTTTTGATATTATTAACCTGAGGTTTAGAGGATTTTTTTAATGGCAGTTTAAAAAATTAGCACCATGTATATGTTTCAGTAAAGCACGTATCTGCTCTGAAACAGCGTCTGAGAAACAAATGGAGATTTTAAAAGTCAACACACTCTGCTTTCAAAAACAGTGCTGCATTGAAAATACACTAAACTATTCCAGCTTCCTCAAATGCCGCAAGTGAAAAAAAAATCCTAAAATTGTTTGAAAATTAAATGAATGGAAATGTGTGCCCTGCTGATTTCTGCAGCAACAGAGTAGGCCCACTTAATTTCAAGTCTGATGTTAAACTGTTAAGACTATTTCTGCAGTTGATAAATAACAGCTGTGATTTTAAAACAAACAAACAAAAGCAACAAAACAAACCTCAACAATCTGGAGATCGGGGGTATAGGAGAAAAGACAGCACAATATTAAAACAATAATTGTCCAGATGAGAACCAGAGGTTATCTGATAGAGACTCCATGGCAGCGCAGCAGTGCAGAGCCTGGAGGCGCTCTGCCTGATGCAGACAGCTCCTGCAGGGGGTTATGGAAAACATATGCCAGGGTGGGATATGCAGCACCCTTTAATACAGCAGAGCATCTCCTGCCCTCAGGCGCCTGCTCAGCTCTGCTGGCTAGTGCAGAAGGTGGCAGAGCCAAGCCTCATCCTCAGCCTGCCCCTGGCAGACAGGCCAGCACTGCTGCTGCCGCCAGCGTCTCCACGGCCCCGAGCCAGAGCAGCACGAAGCTCACATTTGCACACCAGTTTTATCACATGCAACAACACGACCAAGGTCTGCACTGGATCATTCCAGGACTTTTACTGGTCAGCTTGTTATGAGCCTGAGAGTATTTCTCATATCCACTGCAGAGGAGGGGTAACATGCTCCTTCTCCACCAAAAGAATAAGAGCCAGCCTGGGCCTACTGAAGCAGGGGTAAACAAGAAGAATAGTGAAGAGGACAGCCTTAAGCATTCCTTTAAAAGGAACTAAACATTCTTTTAGAAGTATTTTATTCCTCTTGTTAGTGAAAGAAACAGGATATATTAAAAAGATACTATATCATAATATCAAAATTATTTCATTTTAAAACATTCAAATTGACAGTGTCTCTTTCTATCTACTCTTACAGCAGAAGATTAGAGTTAACATTTCCTTTAGCAGAGATAGTCACTGAGGAGTAAGACAGGAATATCCAGTTTGATTTACTTAAAAATGACAAACTAACTCCTAGAAAATAACTTCAATTAAAAAAATGACAAAGTAACTTCAAGCTGTGGTTTTACACTATGAGAAAAAATAGACCAGGAACAAGTAATAAATGCATCACTGATTTTACTGAAAACCCACTTACAAACTATATTTATAGTACAACATCCTAATGCTGACAGGAGAATCACCCATGGAGGATGCATGTCTAAACTTTCCCTGAAACATTTATGTCAGATTCAAATGTCAAAACGTATTCTATCTAAATGTTACTGGTAGTTCAACCCAATAAAAGAACTGAACAGGCAGTAGGCATGTTGCCTTGGCTGCCAAATAAGTTTAAGAAAATATAAAAGTTAATTAGGTTTGAGACAGAAGTTTTACGTGAAAAGCCAATTTATTATAAGCAATAACTATAAGTGCATACAGATAGACATCTTTGGCCCCACCTCCATGTTTTTTATTTAGAAACATCCACAGACAACTGAGCTTTGAATAGCATTTGCTGCTACATAAAACAATCTGATCCAACTGTGGTATTACTTGCAAATGCAAAGAAGATTAAAGTAAAAACGTTATTTCTGTGTGAGCATACAGGAGCTTCCAGGAGCACCAGAGGTTAGCAGGAAAGCAAATAACTAACATGCTAGATGGACATGATTACATTTACAACTGTACAGGAAGTCACCAAAGCAACACAAATCTCCTCCCAAAAGTCAAAAGCAACAAGAAAGCCAGAATTACTCTCTCTCTGCCCTCTCCCCTACACTTGCCCATTGTTCCCAGTTGTTGCTGCCAGAAGGGCCTGGTACTGAAGAAGGTGCTTCATGTAGCTTGTGCACTTTGATTTCTCCTTTCAGAAGCACTCTTCCTCACTTCTCTATCACTCACCATGACAAACGGATCATTTCTCCTTCCTGCCACTTACTCATCATTGACAAAACTGTTGGGATCCAGTTATAGAAAGGAATTATCCTCAAGAGGCACCTTCAGTTATAACTGTATGACACTGCAGTCATCTAAATCTAATCCCTTTTCAATCTGAAATAACCTACTCAAAGTCCTTTGGAGACACACAGCACGCCTATATTCTCTGCCTCTCATGCCCTGAAAACAGCAGAAGTATCTCCTGCTGCTGTAGCTTCTTTCAAAATCATTCATGGAGCTTTGAAGACTGCCATGCACTTCGTCAATAAGTTAAATGAGCCCAGGCAAGCACAAGCCCCAGTTTCAGCATCACACAGAATTATTCCAAGTGAAGGTACAACAGGGGTAGCTCTCAATCCTGCACTGCCGACAGCCTCTAAGAGCCAATAGCCTGAAATCTCGAATAAAAACCACAATTTTAGGTAACTGCATAGGGAAAGTAGAGCCTTTGCTTTAGGCAAGTTGCATTTGCTTTTCAGCCCTGGAAGATTCTCAGGCCATCAGACACCTAGAGATCATTAATGGTTAATTTACAAATCTCCATAAAATCCAAGCCATTTCGGCATTTTTCTTTTTAGATAAGGTTTTTAGCAGTTGTTCTCCTGGTACCGGGGGAACTTGTTTGCTAACAATCTAGCAGATCTACAAGCGTCAATTTCCTGAGGTTTAACTACTCTAAACAAACTTAAAAATACTTTCAGAGGGAGATTTCTATTCAAACTTTGGATCTGCCCACAAACTTCTATTTTTACTAGATCTCAACAGTATCGATTCTTCAAAGAACAAAGAAAGTTTTGCCCATTAATGATACCATTTAGGCATACACTCACTCCTTTATTTTCTTAAACATTTCTAATAAGCGTTCAGAAATACATGCAACGTACACTGCAGTAGAGATCTAGGATGAAAAATTTCATCCCAAAGGTACATCTCTGACAGAAGACACTGAAATTGAGGTATCTAATATAGAATGTTAGACAGATGAATGTAACCTAACTGCCTAACCTAAGCTTCTGCTATCAGCATCAGCAATACTAGCACAGCAAGCTTAAAGAAATAAATAAATCCATATATCACATCTCACAACAGTAAAGGAAGATCAGTAAGAGCTGAAATGCAGAATAGCAAATGTGGTTTTACAAACAAATAGGTATGAAGTTTGGCAGAACCTCAACTTAAGTAAAAACATATTACTGGCAAACTCACACAAATGGAAAAATACTTACTTCTTCATTAGGTTCCTACAGAATGTCTACTTGAAGACAAAACACTACCCAAATATACAACCAGTTCTGACTGTGCAATAACACTCAGTCTTAGTACCTCACAAATCAGAGGATACATCTTGTATTTGTATAATTTTAATCTGGATGCTCTCACCATTAATCACACTATATTTGTATGCTTACACTTAAATTAACTCCTGACAGGATTTCACAAGTAATTCCTGCTAGAGCTTCTTTACATAGTGAGGAGCCTAAATGAAGTTTCTTAATCTTTACTAGTGAAAATTTACCAATTGCCACATCAATTTCATGACACAGTCACTTAAAACACAAGAGATATCAGAAACATATGTTTTTACGTATGAGAAGGATAACAGAGTAATATCACAAATGCCACAAGCATCACTTATTTCAGAAAGGCAATACTGACACGGATCATAAATTAAAATTTCAATGGTTTTAATTTACATTCACTTTCAGTGTCAAAGATTTTGTTAGCATGGCAATACCATACTAGCATGGAGCAATGCTATTTCATCCAGGCAATGGGTAAAGACCCGCAGCTTAAAATGCACATACGGGTAACAAGAACCACACTGAAGTTTCCATAATTCAATTCCCATGATTAAAATTCAGCAAATACAAATGAGAAGTAGGATGTCACCTATTTTAAATACTTTCTACTTTTTGTTGTTTTCAGGTCCAAACCCAGTGGTTTGCAATGTGTGGTTCAGAGGTTACTTCCAGGGGGTTCACAAAGGACATGGAAGAACCCAGGCCACTGCAAGTAAGTTTACAGTCCCTGAAGTGATTTTTACACTGCCACCAGCAAATTTCAATGATCTGCAAATCAAAAATACATCAAAGAATCACCATCATTCAGCTTATTCACTAATCTCTTTCACTATGTTTAACCAGGTAACATCCAAATTTGATTACATTCCATTTCTACTACAAGAAAATGACCATACATGTTTCTTTCAAGAAAAAAAAGCCACCTAGAACTACAAAGACACAGAACCATACGTGCTCATTTTGGAAGCTTTTAAAAAGGTGCTGCAGTAGCTCACCTAAAAACGTAAGGTTTTCTGAAATCAGTTTGAAATCAGTATCAATACCAAGTTCGTAACAAGCCCTCTCCAATGTTCACCAAATTACAGTAACACAGCATTAAGTTATGTTTATCAGCTTAAATCCAAACCTCAGTTTTAAGCTTGGACTGCACACTATCCATTCATGCTCACAAATGATTACGGAAAAAGAGAGGGAACTTTCTCTTGATTAACCTGCTGCACTGAAAAAGACAAGGAATGCTCAAAACTGTACGAAGTTCCCACAGACTGTACATCAAGTGTGTCTGCCTAGAGGAAGCACCTTCGAAGTGCCCTGTCCCTTACTCCCTGATTGCACTCTCATTCTTTCTGCACTGCTTCCTCCACCAGCTACCCACTTCCTCAAGCTTCTTGTACTCCTTGAGCCATCCCTAGACTCTGGCAACCACTCAGGCACCTCTTAACAGAAGGCTCCAGGCCTTCTTCTGCTGAGAAGTACAAGATGGCACACGCAGCACAGAGACCTGAGCACAACTTTTGACAACTTGAGAGTTCCATCCCTCAGTATCTTTACTGATAATCCACACATCATGTGAAGGAGTCAACAGCCACTGTGCAATGAAGAGTGGTTTGGTGACTCTTCTGAGAAAAAAGAATATTGGACCAAATAAAAACTAGGAGAAGTGGGTCTGTTAATACCATCATCTTGTGTTATGTTCATTCCACTAAAGATCTTCCTGGAAACCTTTCCATGGTATTAAACTGATAAAAACCTTGTGGCATTGACCAAAAGGCATAGAAAAACTTCAGAAGTTGAGGCCACTTTAAATGATAATCTAAATTACTTCAGTCTGAAATAAAAAGTTTAATTTCAGCCTGTTAGGTATCTCACCCTCTCAAAAATATCAGACACCGAAATTAACTAGTTTTGACTGGAGTAATCGAGCAAACTTTAGACCTAATCATCTTACTTAAATCTCTTAAAACCTTCTTGATTTCTAGGCTTTGGAAATAGCCTTGAACAAAAGACTTCAGGCCAGAGTAATTTTGTCATCACAGAAAGCCCTTAAGAAAGGGTTTTTGGAAAGCCCGAGCAGCACACAAGTTTTGGAAACACCAACCAGCACACAAGTTTAAGTGATAAAAGCTTTTAAGACTTCTACTACTGAAGTAAACACACTCAAATACACTATAGTTTTAGTAGTTCTATGTTGAACATTAAAATTAAGACAAAATCTGTGTCTTAATTAAGTTTTAGGAATCAAACTCCCCCTCCTGCCCTACAAATATACCATATGCAATACACACATTCCAAAACTGCCCCCAAGGGGAACTGATAGACACACTCAATGCAGAAACAGTAGCACTTGCTCACTTCATCTTCTTTCTCTGGCCTTTCTCAATAACCTTTTACTTTTCAAAATATTCTTGTTCTGTGTCTGCAAATATTTTTGGATGGTTGTCCCTCTTCACTTGACCTCCGTTGTACTTCAGTACCAGATGACTTCTAGCTGATTATCGTAAAAAGATGTTTTATTTTTCTGAAAATAAGACAGGTCTACAAGAAAATAGTCTATGTACAACTTACTACTCACTGGGACACATAAAATAAAATTGAAAATAGAGATGTCATTTTGCAATTCTATATATAACAAATGGTTTCTCTGTGACAAAACAAAGGAAGGGAAGAATTATTGTGACCAATTTCTCACTGTTATTTTCTGATTTGCAAGAGTATATTTGAAACCATCACATTCCTAATTGAAGAGAATGCAAAGTTGCCCGTGAACATGTTGTCACATGTTTAATGGCTTTCCATTCTAAAAACCTCCCTTTCTTCTATTTGTTTAGTGTCGCTTAAAGGTCTGAAGAGATTTTCATATTGAGAGCACAACTTTTAAAATCACTCCTTGATATTACTGTTATTAGGATTTTCTCTTAGATGGGAAGTTGCACGAATAACTTTCCTCCATCACCCAAGATCTTCCCACAGATTCCTCTGGATGTAAGTCAAATGACATGTCCCAGTGTTCTGGAAAAATGGACTTCTTCCCAATGATTTAGATTTCTTTTGCTAGTTACACTTGCTTCCTGCCCCCCAGCTTTCACATGGCTGGAGTCTAAACTCCATATACATCTTACTTTTTTCCTGAACTTGAAGGAATTCATAATCTCTTTAACTACATTGACACACTCCCAGTTAGTCCTTGTTTTCATCCTGAAAAATATGAATTATTTCTTTGAAATATCAAGGACAGTTGTGTAATTGTCAATGTATCACTTAGATAATTTGCTTTAAAACATTTCAAATCCACACTATGCAAGTCAGAAATTATTATCTCCTGTTTCACCTGCCCCACCACAACTTCATTTGAGTAACCATTTCCTGCCCCTCCTTCAGAAAAATATGGCTAGAGATGGTATTGGCATCCACAGCTGGGGCAAAGGGGAATCTTTGCTTCAAAACCAAAGATGGCCTTGAATTTCTCCTTTTGAATATAATAGGGGTTTGGCTCAGCGATACTAGTCTGGGGATACATCAGGAACAAACATTGGATATTATTTTAAATGCAGACACTTGTTTCAGTCCATGTTGTGCTGAACAATAGACAAATTACTGCCCAAAGTTATGAATAAAAAAGAGTAGTAGGAGGATGTCATTTCTGTGCAAAGTTTGGTTCCAAGTTACAGGACCGTCTCTCCCAAATATAAATATACACAAAATGATTTTTCAGTTGAAGTGTGTGTGATCATTCAGCTGTGGTAAATAATCAAAACGGAACATAACTTTTAAGTAAGGGACAGAAGACAGTTTGGCTAGATATCACTACATCAATTAAAACATTTTCATTGACTTCACACACAGTTTAAACGTTTGTTCCTCAAATTATTTCTTCACTATTTAGGACTTCTCATGACTCCACTAGAGCTTGAAAGAGATGAAAGTAGAACAAAGGTTCTTCAGTGCACATTTCAGATGTGTGCACTGTTTCTGCTGAGCATGTATTCCTTTAGCCAAAACTTTCTAAACTACCTTCCACCTTCTCTATCAGACATCTAATGACCTAAGGTGTGTAGGTGAGCGTACATAAATGTGTCATCAGTAGAGTTATATAGCTCAACAGACAAAAATAACAGCTTAAAGAAAACACAATCAAAAAGAAATAGGAATAGTTTCACATGTCCCTACCCCCTTTGTATTCTCAACGGACTTGAAACAACTGCATTAATGCAGCAAGCAATAGCTTGTAAAAGGATGCAAACCAGCTGAAACATTTGACAGACAGTGTTAAATACCAGAGGATTCATATCAACCACTTTATTTGAAAAGGTGCTTTGATGTTGGCTATCTTTCATGTACCTCTTTCAAGGCACATTAATAAGGAAAACTGAGATGGGGTAAATTAAGTCCCAAGGTCATATCTAGAATTACAGCACTGTGGGTACCTGATGAAATACGGATTAATGCTGCATGAGCACTGAATAAATAAAACCACTTCTGTTAACCACTCAAACAAGTTTTACAAGTAGTTCTGAACTTTATTCGGCAACTAGACTTCAGACATCTTAATCCCCCCACACTGCTTTGAAACCTAATTATCATAATGTGAACCCAAATGTTAGGTCCCTTTCAAACTGTGAGTGCTATGAAGCAGAAAAGTAATGGGAATTAAGCTAGTGTAACATTAGAAATGTAGAGGCATAGAACTTGAAAGTGGCATTTGTTAAAGCTGAGAGAGCATAATGTAGATATTCAACAACATAAAACACACATTTAAATTGAAAAGGATATTTAAAGCATGTGCAGACACCTATAAAATACAAACGGACCTAAAATCCCGTAGAACAAACATTTCTAAATCAATTTCTTGCCACCAAGGTCCAACTTCAAAAGGTATTAAAACAGACCTATTCTACCTTAGCAGAACATTTCTAAGTATTCTAAAGCAGACAATTTAAACATTAAAGAAAACCCAATGAGAACTTTACAAGACATTACAGACTTTCCCCTATTTGTCACAGTACAGAAGTGTTTGAACTTAAACAGCAGTAAATTATTAATTACATTGCTTATAAAGTCTCGAAAGAAAAGATTTTGCTGTAAGTGGCAGAAAAGGATTTTGTATCAAGTTTAAAAACAAGTAGAAGAGAAATTGAACACCAAGCCATCTAAACAACAACAACAAAAACACACTTGTCTGGCTGCATTCTTTACTGCTTGCTGAAAACAATTACAATTCATGACAGTTACCAAACTTTCTTTTAAATATGAGCTGAAACGTTATTCTGAGTATGCATTAATGTAACAAGCACATAAGAAAAGCGAGACCAATAAGAATGTTCGTATTGTGACAATAAAACCATTGAGGCTGAAAGGAAAATTGTGACTGTATTTTGCCAAATATGAAGATGGAACTGTTAATTTTGTCCTGCTCTAGCATGGTTCACCTGTCATTCAGATAGCTTTCATTTCCAAGATGCCTAAAACTGACAGCAATAAAAGAAAAACAGATTCCTGAAATATTTTTTCAAGATTTTCATTTAATCCAAAAAGGCCAATGAAATCCTAAGAGTTCATCATCTGCCATGTTAATGCTGAACACAATGTTGTTTCATTTACATTTCTGGTCCTGTTAAAACAAATACACTTGTCTAAACCAGAACATCTGTTTTGGTTATAATACAATGTATCTTTGGCAAGAACTCACAATAGAACTAACATAAATAATCAAGAATATTTATTGAACCTTGTAACAAAAACTGATTTGTAACAAAAAACCTGAAGACTAGATATGACTGTCCCTGGATCTAGTCCAGTCCTAATCTAAGTCAATAAACACAGCTCTAAAAGGGAAACTACATTAAAAAAAAAAAAAGAAAAAAAAGTTATGTAGTTATTTAGGTTGGGTGTATCTATCTGAAAGCATGTTAGTTACAAAAATAATGAAAAATATTTGCTTTAAGTCAAAAACTGTCAAACTGAGTTCAGACAGGTTTTAAAGCCACATGAAAAATCATGTCATATGCCTCACTTCCTACTACTGTCTTGACTGATTTGTCTTCCCTTTGGAAAACTTCAGCAAAACTATACACAGTTTGTATTCACCATTGTTGAGGATTTTTTTACCTTAATTGCTTGTTTCTATATATTTATTAGCACTAAAAAAGACAAACCAGTTATCAAATAAAACAGTAACATTCTTGAGACAAACTGAAGAAATTAAAATTATTTTTGAATAATTCTTCTCAGTATCTTTTGACACCGATACAAGTAGAATATTTTCAAGTGAGAATCCGTTAATTTGATTCTCGCCACACAACTGAAAAACGTGGTGAAATGTTGTTCTCAGTTAAGGCTGTAGTCAAGTGTTCCTCAGGGTCGGATACTGAACCCAATGAAAAACTTCACAATTCTAAAATTACTGTAGAGGACTTCAGCAGTAGAGAGACTATTTCAGCCTGTACTGCACATACAAGCAATCAGTTAAGTGTTTATCTGGTTACTTTTAACCTCTTACTTGTGTGTGCACCAACTGCACACACCTTTCTGAAATTAAATACTCTATTATTGTCTTATTTCCCTGGAAATGTATGATTCCAAGTTATATATGATGAACTGGACATAAAAGGATGAACATATTTTTATTGTTTTATAATCATTCCTGGCCCTATTCTCCACTTCTAACAAAAAAAAAAATTAAGCAGTATTACATGACAAGCTTTATATGCCAAGGAAATCGAAGTCTGTAGCACCTCTCCATCAGCCACCTTTCTGAATGACAACTTAAGTTGATCAGGATTTTGGTTTCAAAGCACTATAAAACAATCCAGCTGCATCTGCAAAGCCCCTTTACTTCTTTAAGGAAAAAGATTTTAAACACAAATACAATAGGTAATTCTCTAACACTTGCACACAGCAATGAGCTGTGTTTTGCTGGGCAAGGATTTCCACCTTCATTCAGCTCACTTCATCACTGGGAGAAACTGAGGGTTTGGGAAATGGTATCATGTTAGATGTAACTGACTCATTTTGTTCCAGTTTGAGTACTAGAGGGTTTCTGGTTTGTTCTGTTTTGTTCTGGGTTTTTTTGTTTTGTTTTTCCCACAGTTCAAACAATAAATTGATTTGCAAATCCATTTTTTAGTTACAACTGCAATCTGCTGACACACATCTTCTTTAAAAATGAACATTATTGAACTAAACATTACTGAACAGATCCCAATATTATTGAGGAGTTTTAATTGAAAAACAATTTATAAAGATCACTTCATCCAAAAGCATACCACAGATTTCCACAGAACTGATGAGAGATCTGTATTCAGCCTATGTATAAACACAGGCTCGTATTTTCTCCTATCATGAGGAAACAACATAATCAAGAGAAGACTTGTTATGTGGAAACTGAAAAGCTGTTTGTGATCTGAAAGCATCTGGGGGACCTGATTATTTAAAAACAGGGGATAAGCAGAGCATATTCTTCCAAATCATCTTTCATAGTTCCCCTCAAAAAGTGTAGCACACCTACTGTCACCTATTGCTCAAACAATAACACTGTACTAACTGCTCCACATTTAGCAAGTATCACTTAAATTTTTGAAGTTAAACTACATAAATTTCAGGCATTTCAATGGAACATCAGAAGTGGGGTTGGATGTCTGGACTAATCCATCGTTCTTTTCTGTTACTAAGAAGGTTAATGTTTCCTGGATTTGGAAAGAAAACAGAGTAGCTACTTTGCAGAATTCAGCAGCGTGGCTTGGAAACCCCAACACTGGATAAAGCAATGAGATGAACACAAAACTAGTTTATCAGAAAGGGCAGTATGGGAACCCTGATCTTTAACAAACTCAGTAGAGACTAACAAAATGTGAAGAGAAACAAAAGGACTGCAAGTCCAGTTTGTTTGTTAACTCACATACATAAATTTAAAGAGACAGCAGTATAGGAAGTTCAACAACCCCAAATGTCACCTATAGCATGACATTCTTCTGATTTTTTTTTAACTTGCAGTACCTCAGTGCTTTGTATACAAATTCTGAAGTAGGGACTAGCTCTTCACCATATGAGCACAGTACAAGAAAACCATTAACAATATAAATATATAAGTAAAGTAAAGGTGTTTTTCGTTATCTTAATTTTCACTTCCAGGAATTAATTGGGCAACTTAAACAACTGCATTTGTAGATTCTTGCTACAAATACAACAAGTTTTGGAAAAAGTGAAAGGTTAAAAAATTATAGGTCACTACTAGAAAAAGCAAGCAACATCTTAACCCGATTTCTGCCTTACAGCATGTATAGTAATTCCTATTACACAAGAGCTTTTATTAGCTCCAAGAACTTGGTAGCTTAATTACTATTTTGAAAATTCGGTAATCTTGAATTATAAACAGGGAGAAAATATTAAATCAAAAAAGGTAAATACAGTGAGAAACACAACCATCACAGTATTACATAAATTTTTCCGTGTAAACTAGTTTTTGATCAATAAACATAATCACTATTAAAGACAAAGTGCTTATAGTAATATAATTGATTTTTAAGCTAAATGAAGAGAACAAAGGCAAAATTAAACATTTGCCAAAATCCACACAGAATGAAGTGTTTTCCATTCTCTACAGCCAATAACCTTGGACTCTGGAAAGAGGACACCTACTCTTTCAGAAGCTTGAATAACCTCCTTCTTTTGCAAATAAAATTAGAAAATCTTTACTATGTCTGCTGGAATAAAAGAGTGATTTAAGCACCAAATCTTTTGCAAATTTACTTATAAATCTTAGAAACAAAGAACAAGTGCAATTAAATAAGTTAGTAGGAACAAATTTGTTAACCATACCTGTAAGATCATTTCCTAATTTATGAAGAAAAGGCACCATTAAATGTATACAATAGTTGAACAGAGAAAGGCCAAAACTTTTTTAAAAATACAGAAAACTTCTTTCAGTATGTTAAGAAGTGACAACTAAATACTGTTGTTAAATGTCAGCACAAAAGATAATCCAAGGTAAATCAACAGAAATTGCATTAGAAAAAAATAAAGGTGTGAATTATAGCAAATAAAAGCAGTTCCACATGGGAGAAAAGAAAGTGATATAATAAAGTTTCCATCCAAAGCAACAGAAGAATACTTTAGTTCAAATTCAACAAATTAATGGATAAACTTTGAAGGTTGAAAAGGATAAATAAACTTCACTACTCTCTACTGGGTATTAACACAATATTTATTTCCAGACCATTTAATACCCATAGGATTAGGAAGCATTCCATACCATAGTCACACAACAGAAGCTTTATCATTTGCATTTAAACCTCATTTATCAACACATAAACACACAATGCCAAACAGTCCTTAGCTGTTAGTGCTGCTATTCTCACATACTTTGTTACAATGATAATAACAACAGAGTGAACCTCAGGAAGAAAAAATAAAATGCTTCAGTGAGTCTCTCTCACTGACTCAGGAGAACTACTTTCATGCTCCAGAACTAAAGCCATTCTTCTTTGGCTAGAAGTTTGGGACAAACTTGACTCAAATACGAAGTAACAAAAAGAAATATTTAAACAAATTACCTTTAAAACGACCTCTTAAGTTAAAATATGCTGGACAAATGAATATTGCAGTAAAGGGATCTTACCAGTAAACAACATCTAGTGGTGCAAAATATTTCTTCATAATTAAGTCAGCAAAGTAAGCTTCTGTTTCTCTGCAGGCTGTGCCATTGCCAATCACGACAGTGCTACAGCTTTGTGCAGGGTAAAAAAAAAAAAGGAAAATTATTCTTAAACATTTTTTAAACTTTTTCATACATAGCATTCCATCCACAACAATGGCAAATACATCCTATTTTAGGTAACACAAGGCCCAGATGTAATGAGAACATATTGCTAGAAATACTGCATTGTGCTTAACGTGTTTTCAGCATGACAGTTCATGAAATGAGTCAAAATTTTCATTTATTTGTAATGGAATTTTACAGTAGTAATATATGCAGAAAACCCAAAAATGATACTTCATATTAATAAATGCAATGTTATTTACAGTCCTCAAACACTTTCATCTCATATATCCCTCGTCCGGTATGAGTCATGAAAAAGGGCAGAAGCCCAAGTAATCACCGTCTTAATTCCCTAATGGGAATATTGTAGTTGCAATAGCTTGCAAGGTCATTCCTTCTGGTTGCCCTCCCCACAGCCAGTCAGCCATCAAATCACCTTGTTTAAAGCCAGTCTAATGCTTAAAGACAAACTGGACTGTATGCTGTGGCAGTTCAGCAGCTGACTCAGTAGACCAGATGTTTGTCCACAGGGATCCCAAAACAGTTGGACACAATAAACTTTTAATCACACTACCCCTGTTTGCAATTCCATCTGGAGATCTACCTGTGCAGGATTTCCTCTGCTTAATAAAACTCTTCCAAAAACTAAATGTGGCCTTTGGAACAGGAAAAGATCAATGAGTGGTGTGGGGGTTGGAAGAATAAGGCTAAACTTATTCCTTGGCTGAATGTTAATTTCTATTCCTAAAAATAAATCAATTGACAGAGCTTTATGGGGATACATTCATAGCATGCAGCCTTACCCATAGCCATGCCTTGATTTCACACGCTTCTAACCTATACATAGTATAAAAGCATGAACACAGACTAAAAGAAAAAAAAAGCTGAACTAGATGAAAAAAAAAGAATAATTTCAGTTAAATCAGCAGAATTCTTATTCCACCCAAAAGCAAGTATTTAGATAGTGAAGACGCTTGTTTTGTTTGGAAAGAGCAGTAAGTGTAAGTTCCTTTAGCATACTTGTACTGTAGCAGAAGCTTCTTGATCTTCTCAGCTTCACGAAATCCTTGACCAGAATGCAAGTAAACTACATCAGTGTGGAGTATCTGACCTAGAATAATCAAAGACAAAGCCATTTGGTAAAATCCACAGAGGTCCAAAAGCTATATCCTGCAGAACTACTTAAGTTAATTTGATGTTCCACAAAGAAAGCTTCTTAATAAGTCATCTTTCCCTTTGATTTTTGTATTCAAATATAAGAAATGTATGGTGGCCAGAGGACTAGAAGGCTTTGGCTAGCAAAGCAAAACAAGTTAATACATTTTCTAGTTCCCTGTGGACATATCCACATAAAAAATGGTGAGCATCTAGTCATATTAGGAAACAAAATGTATTATATTATCAAAGAGAGAACCAACAATTTACTAGAAAATATTTATTGCTCTAGTGTAATACATTTTACAGATCCAGTAAAGAGAGATGAAAATTACGAAGTCTCAAGGTTTGGAGTTCCAGAGCTCCTGGACTTCCAGTGCCAGCTCTTGCAATCATCCCATCTATAACATTTGGAAAGAACTGAATTAACTGGCACTGAGAGCTTACAGTGCAATGAAAGCTAATAACCATTTACCCTACCTTTATTGCCTTTAAAAGTTTTTAGAACACATCTTTCATTTTTGCATGGGCCTAAAGAGGTATGTATCCCCTGATTAGACTAGGATGAACTGGAAAGGCTCTGTTCTACATCTGAACTAAGTTTTGCAAATACAGTGTTTCTGACTTCTCACATCAATACACATAGTACTAAACAAAACCGGGGCTGATAAAAGTGTCCACATGTCTAAGATACTGCCCATGAAAAAAGCAATGCTATAGAAAATACTAAAATTCAAAGTCTTCATGAACAATAAAAATGCCAGGCCTTCACTTTGCTGACTACTGAGGGGCACAATTATTTGAACAGGTATTCAGGAAGAGAAGGCATTTTAAATTCTATTTTAGAGAGGACTAATAACACCAAAGAAGTCACTGGAATACAGAAACTTAACCTTAACCTAGCCGAAGAATGGAACTCATATGTCAGGACATGTGGAAAACACTAAAAGTTTCACAAAAAAACTAAAAATTAACCAGATAAAAAAGCTGGTTTTGAAACTATCTTTTACTCTAAATGAATAAATTTTTATCAGTCCTCTCAAAAATGTTTGGAATTGAAACTTACTGGTTGGTGAAATAATTGCCAACTTGCAGCCATGTTTGTAGCCAGGATCTACTCCCATCAAAGTACGACCCCTCACAGGGCTGGTCAGAAGTAGTTGCCGGAGATTTCTCCCAAACATCATCACAGACTCTTTCTCTGCATCAGATGTCAGCTTGGATCTTAGATGAATGGAAAAAATAAAATAAAATAAAATTTCCCTTCAATTAGTTTTCAAATGCACTTATGAATCGTTCCAAGTTGTAAGGTTTTTTCCAATCATGTTTCCATCATCTTTAATTAAATATTAAACTTCAAATCAAGTTATTGACACCTTTTTAAAAAAGAATCAGCTATATGATAACCTTATTCTTATCCTAAGAAACAATGAATATAAAGTGTATAATAGAAACACAAGAATGTACACATACCAACTAATGTTAAAACATCTACTCAGAATTTTGAGCAAAGAACAGTTTCCTATCAAAGCTGATACCTAATTGCAAAGAGAAGTGGATTTGAAGAAGGCATGGATCGAAATCATGATAATTTCACAGTTAGGGAGAAAAATCACTACCCAGCAAAAAAAAGGATGATGGTTTACACTGAGAGGTACTAGAGAGAAACTGGAAGGGTCTCTTCAATTAACTGCTAACACACCATGACTCATGAGGCGTTTAATTTTGTCTATGAATTACATTATTTAACAGTCATCACAGAAGCATGCAGACTTGAGCTTTTTCTAGGAGGAGAGTCTGGTTCCTCAGAACCAAATTAGAAAACTGATGGGGCCATGATGTTTCCTGTTTCATAACTTTCTTTTCCAAGTTATGTTCTCCAACAACAAAAAAAAAAGTGCAGCAAGGCTTGACTTTGATGACTTTAAGCATGAACACTTACAGCAGAGTGTTATGAGAAACAAATCAGTCTTGTTGAGTGAAGGCATACAGGATAGACAAGGTCTTATTTGTCAGATGTGGCCAGCAGGACAATGACTGATAAGGACAAATATTGCATCTTACATAAAAAAGGAAAACTGAAAAAGTAACGGGGACACAAATATTCATCACCTGGTTGTTTTTTTTTTTCTTTTGCAGGTACTCATTGCCCTTTTCAACTGCATTACATTATCAATAATGATAATAATTAGCAAATAAAAAGAAATCCAGTAAAGTCTTCATATAACTTCAAAGGGTAGCCAGTGCCCTTATTTTCCCTTTTCTTTTTATCCATCACTGAAAAAAAGTAATATCTGGGTTTATTTTTACTGAAGGGAAAAAAACTGTGTTCAAGTTAGCTGATCCTTTAAGAATGGGGCAGGGAAAATTACTCAAGTTGTGTAGGTCAATCAGTGCGAGACACAACAAGCTACAGATAGTTCAAAGAACTCTCATAAAGGCTATTTGAGATGATGTAATATGAAGTTGTTCTGCGCAGTTTTTCAAAGAACTTAACAGCCTGACTTGAATTTGCCCAGGATCCAACCAAACAACTAGATCAGCCCTGTCTCAACCCACAGTGGTACAGAAAGAACTAGTAATCATCATCTCTCTTTGAAAGTAGTCTAGAGAGAGGTCTAGATTCTCTTTCACACAACTCATTGAACATTCCCTAGGTAAGCTGCTACAGCAAGAGGCTCTCATATTCCCATGCATTTTGTTTCTGGATCATGTATACCAAACTAACTCAGACACAATTCAAAGTGAGGTAGTGAAGGGTATGCAGGTATTACAAGACTCCTTAGGAATTCAAATGTGCCCTCAACAAAGAGCAGACACTCTGCATATTGCACTAGGTCAGGTAAGTTGTCCCTCTATTCCAGTATTCTGTCTCCAAGTCTGTTGGCAGCAGGTTCTGCAGGTCCATCGCAAACTGTGTAAACAGCTGCCACCTTTTGGTTGGAAGGTGATTCTTATTATGTCCCCTTTCACTGTAAGATAGTAAAAATGTATCCCTAGAAACCTTGTGCCACTCTTCACACGCCATTCATCTCTAAGCCCTCTCTCTCTCAAGTTGAAGAGCCCTAGCATAATCAATTTTTCTTCACAGAGAAATTATTTCACACTTCATTCCCCTTCACTGGGCCTTTTCCAGTTCCAGTGAATTGTTTTCCTACTTTTTGGTGAGTGGACGAAATGGGCCAATCATATTCCAAATAAAAGTCAGCTAAATCACGGATTCTTTGTTTTGTCTTGATTCCTTAACTAAATAATCTTATCTTTTGAGCACTTGACATTTATGTGGAGCTGCTTTCCACAGCACTGAAGCATCTCTTCTGTAGCAGGACAGCTCAGACCTACTAGTTTTGTATATAAAAATAACTACTTCCCCTTGCAAGCATCTTTTTACACTCATTCCACTGACTTTCAGTTGCCATTGCATTTCCTGATCATTCACTCTTAGAGCATCTTTCTCCTGTTCTTAAAAAAATTAGAAAAAAAATAACCTAAACCACAGGATGAGCTTCTTGCAGGGAGAGTCCAGGGACACAACAATTAGATGCTACTCATGAGAAATCAGAGAAAACAAAAGCAAATGCCTCAGCCTCACAGCAGTATATACACACATGTAACAACAATTCAACCAGTCACCCATGCATTCAAATGAAGGTTAAAAGTGGCTTGTAAACAAGGGAAGGCTGGACTGGAGGCCCCCTTGGACTGGAGGCTTTGTACAAAGACAGGTCAAGTTCTATCTTTCCATCTATCCTAGAGATAAAGGGTTACAGATGGTCACAAGGCCAAGTCCTCCCACGCTGCAAATTTGTATCAGTCCACCTGTGAAGGGAGACTTGTGTAGAAATTAAAATTATCCCTAAACACATGCTATTAGTTACATGTGCCTTATGGAAATCATGTTTAAAATTGGCATGGATATACAGAAACTTTTATAGCAACAGGAAATGTTACTGAAATTGCCAGGTGCGTAGGGGGAATGTCCTTTCTATTACATAATATCCTGTATTTTTTAATTTTGAATATAGACTTCTCTTTTCTCTCTAACTCTCTCTCACTCAACACTTGTATCAATTACATGATCTATTGTCCTAAGTACTGGCCCTTAGTTTCATGTTTGGGATAATCATTTGATACTTTGAGGGGAAAAAAATGAAGCTACCTCAGACAATCTAATCTCTTTTTCTTTTTCAGTGCATTACTGGTTCCATCCAAATGGCAAGATGCCCAGCTTCATGTTTTTCCAATTTGTGACAATTCTCATTAATATGACAGAGATATAAGGAAGATAGCAGTCCTCCTCTGTAAGCACTAGAGAAACAGTTATTTTGGGGGGAAGAAATAATAATAAAAAAAAAAAAAATCTCAGAACCTTTCAGTTGCTACATTATGAGAAAATATCAATCAAGTCAGGATTTTAAGTCCCTGCCCTTAATTCTACAAAGCACTCAGACTGAATATCACTAACAAGTATATTGTAATAAAAGCTAATAGCCTAATCATGACCTACTAGTTTCTATATTCAATCTTATAAGATGCAGTTTTTAAATTGAGATTCAAAATTCCCCACTTCCATACAGTCTGAGACGCAATCCTTTCCGTGGAAAAATATCTGCAAACTAGCTTCAGGTGTGAAACAAGATATACAGAGAAATGTTTGTGTCCCTGAAGACAGAGGAAAGGACTCTCTGCAAGAAAGCATGGAAAATTACGAAAGGATTATCCATTAAAAAAAATAAGTCCGTGCCACATCACTTGCACGAAACCCTGACGGAATCATTCCATGCAGTACTGCAACAAGGTAAAACGTATTTCAAAGAGCCAAAAGCAACACTGGACATTATTATACCAGATACAAGAAATGATGACATCTGACAGAATGGAAGAAAGGAAATTAAACAATAAATAAGGTAACCGTCTTGCTGGCAAGTTCATTCTTCTGATCACTAGAAGCACCAGCAATTTCTATACACTCTTGGAAACTTTGCATTCCAACATTTAATGATAATAAAAAAAGAAAGAAGAACAGCAGGGGGTGGGTTGGAAATATTAATACTAAAAGGAGGCATTGAATACTTTAGCAGTCCTTCACAAAAGTCCTAAAAATCAGCTCCTGGTGTCTGCAAAAAGAGAATAAAAGAAGGATAAAGAGTTAAGTGGTCAGGAACCAGCAATACTACTGTCAGGTGCTTTGCCTTCCTCTCTATAGGAGATGCTTCAGCTTTTCCTAACCAAATACCACCAATCATGCAAAATTATCACAAAGAGTAAAACCCTAAGCAGACATCCACTTAGGAACAGGCAGCAAGCTTCGTATTCTTTGCATTTATTACTCGTGAGCTACATCTAATAAAAGTACTAGGGAAGGGAGCTTTTTTTTTTAGTTTTTGATTAAGAGTACAGAAAACCTTCAGCCAGTTTCTGCTGCAGCAGCTCCTCCAAGTTTTATACACAACACAGGCCACAACAATCTGTAGTTCAAGCCACAGAACAAAAATACAACAAAAGAGCCTTATGTCAGTTTGTTTAGTTATCTTAAAACCAAACCCCACTAAAAAGTAAGTATTTTTTCTTTATTTTAAGAGTTTGATTGTAGAAATGACTAGGAATGACAACTACTTTCACTCCCACGTGACAGAAGCCAACAGTTGGACCCTCCATCATGAGCTGTTCCTCATTTTGGCCAAATAATAGACATAGAGCCTCCCCTAGAGTAGTTACACGTACTGTGATCACAAAAAAATAAGTGAACTCGGCGCTTTCAGAAATCTGTGAAACTCTCATTAGCAAAAAACCAGGCTTGCTAATCAAAAGAGGTGAAGCAATCTTGCTTGCAAAGCAATGAACAAACACAACATACTGCAGTGAAGAAACCCAAAAGCCGTCAGAAATATCTGCTGTTAAAAACTTGAGCTGACAGTTCTTTTCAGATGGTTAGAATACAGAACATTCAGGGAATGTTGCTCATGAAAGAGTCAGGAAAACAATTCCAATTTGAACAGAAACATAAAAGCACACCCAGTAACGTACAAAAGAACTGTATTTCACAATGTGATGGCAGATTTTAGATACTGAATAGCCAACACATGATTTTGATAGAAGTCATTTCAACATTTCTGGTCCAAGAAACAGGGTCTCTTTGATAAACTCAATTTTGAACTACCTTAAAACAGGCATGAACATTCAGGTCACATATCAGAAAGCCTCGCCAGAAAGAAACATGTTATGCTTTGAAGAGTTTCTCTTGTATTGATGAGAAGAATCACACCATAAACAGCCATTAGAACATAATGCTTTTAGAATGTAGACTTTGACATATTAAAGATTTTCACTTCCTATGCCACACCATAAAACACCCTATTTAATTCATGTTATTGTGATACTAATTTTAAATTTCCTTTAAATTTAGAACAATATTACAGATTTTAACAAGTGCCACTTTGTCTGATGACATCATTGCTACATTATTACCAGAAGTAAGTTTACTGACTTCTCTAGAGACACCATAGTACCAACAAAATGGTAACAGACTAACACTATGACCATTTAGTTTACCACAAAGTGCAGCTGGTAAACATGAAGGGCACTGCCAACCACAACAACACTTTGCTGATTTCTTTCAAACAGGTAAAAGATCAGGAGTCAGAACAATGTAATGGACAGTACTGTTGCTGTGATATGACAAGATGTTGGGAAAAATCAGTGACATAATGGTTTATGCTAATACAAGGATAAAGATAAAACTATTCCGGTAATACAGTAACTTTATTAGATAAATGTACAAGTAACAAGTACATAAACATGTAACATGTCTTCACAGAAAGATCATTTCTCTACTGTAGCCCAAAGTGCACAGGGTCACAAATTGAATCTACAGAACCAAGACTACATAGTTCATTTCTTCTGTAAGCACTGAGGATTAAAACCATGCTGATATTTTCAAATGGATAAAAGATAATCTATCAAAATGTTAGGGAGGGAGTTTTTAAAAAATTCATAATATGAAAGCACAGATTTATTCTGGGCTTACCTGAATTCTCTACAGAGAAGAGGATGTATAAGGCGTTTATATGCATCCTCTACTGAACTCCGTAGGATCCTCATAAATTCTGGTTTTAAAAATTGTTTCGGTCTCCATCTGCAAAAGATTAGAACAAGAAAAATCAAAAAACACTTTAAGAACATACACGAACATCTAGACTAAAAAGGAATTTCACAAAAAGATTTCTACATTGTAATGCCCTATAAATTGTAGAATTACTACAATAATTAGGCAATGAAATCACAGATTTAAATATGAATGTAATGAGAAGTTGTCCATGTGCCCATAGGTCACAACAGGGACAGGCTTATCTTTTCGCAGGAATTAGAATGCATTCATAGTTTATGTTTTAAAGAAAACATAAAAATCCATTATTCTTTCCTTTGAAAAGTCAAAGCTTATAACAACTGAATGAAGAACTTGATTACATATTACCATTAGGGTTGCATTATTTGCTATTCCTCAATACATTAAAAAAATTACTAAACATCCTCTGTGAGTGTCACTGCAGAGATATTGATGTAAGGCAACTATGCCCAAATGGAAATTTAGGAGCTAAACGAATATCAATTAATGAAACTCAAATAAAATTTCACTTGGAATGCTTTGAGTATCTCTATTCAAACTCTAAATTAAATCTTACAAATTTTGCAGCAATTCTTAAGCCACAGAAGCCAAATAACTTGCAAATTATTTTTTTCTTTTACCTGTTGCTGATATATTTGAAGTGTATTTAATATTATACAAAAAGGTAAATGAAATAAACAATACCAAACAAACACAGGACTGTTTCCCAACTTTTTCTAGGCCAAACTCTTTAAAGCATTCCTTTTTCTAGGGAGAATGCATAGTAATCATAACTATAATGACAATTACTTCAAATTTTCCTGTAAAATACACCTCAGTTTCAAAGCCTATTAATATTTAATTAATTGAACTTTTTGTTGCAGGCAATGTTCCATGAAGGAGGGGGCTGGGGGGATGTGGGTTGGGGGAATGGAGGGTGTGAGTCCTTGAACAAGCAGAAGTGACTCACTAGGATTGCCCAATAAGAGATCAAGACTGAGGAGAAGCAACCAGACACATTATTCTGAAACAGAAATAACTAGTTAATATTTTCTATTAAAGTCCACCTTTATTACTTTTAAAAATATTGATAACAGTCAGTTTTCTTCCATTATTGTAGTATTTAATATGCCTGAGTCCCAAACTGTTAAGTGAGATACATACTTATTTTGTAGCATGTCTGGGTAAGTTTTTTGGTTGGTTGGCTTGTCTTTTAAATGCAAAAAGATAGAATTATGGTCATTTCATAATGTATCCAGATGCATGTCCAGGCAAAACCAGAATGAATTTCACTTTTGCCTTTGTTTACTTGCAGTCATTCAGAAACACACAGAATCCCAAATTGCTCCTATCCAGACAGCTTTTCAGTTGTTTAAGGGGATCTGCAATTTCCTGAAACAGCTTTTCCAAGTGTCTGTGCACATAACAGATCAGGAATGTGTGATCGAGTCAATGCTGTGTTAATGCAGACAGACATAGGAGCAGAATTAAACTCACTATTTAGTTTTACAACATTCAGGGTTGTGAGTGCTTAGCCACATGACCTCATCACTTTGCTAACAGTTTTTGCAAATAGTTCTATTATACTTATTTGTAACTGGAGACTCTTTCCATACCTATATAAAACTGGCAAAGGCTTTAAACCCTCTTATTGCCATCACATTCTATAAACATGACGTTTTTACAGGTGGCAAGTTTGACTATAATCCCCCAGAAATTATCCTCAGCACAAATAAGAATGAATTTGGAAATCTGGCAGCTGTTTCCCCTGCTCTTCCAGCCACTAAAGCCAGTTAACAAACCTTTCCTCTGTAAATAAGTTATCACAGCATTTATTTTTATTACCTGCCTACATATAAGTAAAAATTATTTAGGCAACATTCTGTTAGAAATTGCCACAAATGCAAAAATATCCAAGCAGTAAGTTCCATTACAGTAAATGCTGCATTTTAATTATTGCAGTACTTCATGAGAGAAGAAAAAAATTCACTTTGCTTCAAATGCAAAGCAAAATCATGTGTGTACATTTTTAAAGATCATAGCAGCGTAATTAAGCCTCCCCCTAAAAATGGATTTTTCTTGGTTATTTAATCAAGATATGACTTTAGATGCCCTATTTAGGAATGCTACATATGAATAATGTCTTACTCTGCTCATCATCTCTCCATGTGCAAGTGCTCACAACAGGGACCACCGTAAGCATAAATGCCTTAGACAACTGATATACCACAGAAGGTGAAACCATACATCAACAGAATTAACAGAGCCCACATCAAGAACCACTAGTTATTAATTAACAACTGTTCCAGGAAGACCACAGCTAGGTTTTTAGACCTGAAGGAGAAACAGCACAGCTTTGTGTTCCCCCAAGATATTATAGAAAACAAGTACCAAGTTAGTAACCACAGGCAAAGCAAGCCTTAAAGGTCCATAGTATGGACTTTACACAGAATGTGAGAATTTTGACTGGAAACTGAAAAAAATATTATCAAGCATCAAGCTTCATTTTCAAGGTCGTAACCCCATTTTGGAACAGACTCTCACCTCTTCCCAAAGAAAACACCAATGTTTATACAGGCTAATAAATATTCTGAACTTGTAAAAAAAAATTGCAATATTCTTAGACAGCATCTACCTGGAGCTCAGCGCAATGATAAACTCTAGTCTTCCAAACTCACTTTCTATTGCAGAGACACTTAATGCTAAAAAAATTTGTCTCAGAAGAACACAAAGTCAGAATATTTGCTACTAATTCAATAGGCAGTAGGTGATCCTGTTTTGTGGTTAGAATACTGGCCAAACTCTGTAGCAAGGTGGCATTTCTGGTTCTGCAACTGATTTCGTGTGTAACCTTCAGGAAATTAGTTAATTCCTTTGCAAAGTTTTGAAACCATTGACTCAATCAGAAGTTATTAACCTTCTGCTCTCACCAGTAAATCAATGCAATGAAAATAATGCAAATTCCACCCTTGGACAGTGATTTCAAAGCTTGCAGGGCAAAATACACATTTACTATTTGTCAGTTTGATAACACAGTTGTCAATCTAACAAGGAAGATCAGAATCTGTCCTAGATGTTAATGCACCAAGATTTACTCAACTCATTCCTTCAGAAGTTTTCTAATGGTGGAGAAGTTGTCCTTAAATAGTAAAAAGCCATAAGCATATATAGACTCATGAATGCTGAGTATTAACAAGCAGTTTCATTCCCAAGGTCAATATTCTTTTTATCTCAGGATGACTCACAAAAGTGTAATCAACCAAAAATATCTCAATTTACATCCCACTTTTATTTGTGTAGCAGTGACAAGCTGTTCCATTATCTGTGGTTCACAGTGCTTCCAAATTCTGTCATAGATGCAGTATAAGCAAGACTGACAGACATGTCCTGCCTACAGAATATTCATTTGAGGGGAGGACAGAAATTCTGTTATAGGTACTAAAACTAGAATGAAAAAGGTGTGTTTATGAATACTGATAGTTTACTGGGGAAAAAAAAAAAAGTTACATACTATTAGTCTTAGATCGTATTATATTTTCCAGCCAAACAAATACTTTAATTCTTTCAGAGCCCTATTCTTCCATTTCAGAGCAAACACCGCTATTAAATTTCTACAATGAAAAGGAACATTTTTTTCCACATCCATTTCTTGGATTTGTTGGGAAAAAAAACCACAAGCTGAACCAGTATCACAGTATTCAATCGGTATCACAGTATTCAGTTTTATACATTAAAAGGTGCATTTTTTTTCCTAATTTTTTCCTCCTTTTGGTTATTCAGTTTTAGGATGCAAAGGTAGGAGTTTCTGAGACATCCTCAAAACAATGTCCAATATCTTAAACTACTAAGAAAGAGAAACCTGTCTTTTATACATGCAAGGATGACGCACAGATTGGAATCATGATATTCTCCAACAGAGGACATCAAGGAACAGTTTCCAAGAAAAAGACTGACAGAGATATTGCACAAAACAACATATATTTAACATAAACTTTTACAAAAAAACTAAACATTATGCAACAATGAACACCTCACTACAGGCTTAAAAAAAAAAAAAAGGCAACTTGTAAGAGCAAATCAGTAAAAAATAGAAGAATCCAGTCTTCAGAGCCCAGTTTTCTGACTCAATCAGAGATCAAAATGTAAGAGATGGTTCGCACAATATGTGAGGATTATGCATTGAAGGTAGTCATGTTAAACATGCGATTCCTTACATTTGTGAAACTTGAAGTTTTGTACTTCACTGATCTAAAATCCAAGATAGCCCTATTTAATCACCGTAATCAAGCAAGTTATTTTTCGAAGTCCGAAGTATATCCTATTGGATTCTACAAAGTTTTTTCAGTAAAGACCACTGGATGTGATGCATATTGCAATTTGAAAATATACTCACATTTCATCAGCCTTAGTATATTTTTAAAAAAACTCAATTGCTTTAAGAATGGTGCCAGAACTCACAAATATACCCCAAGGCATGATCCTTTCAGCATAATGCTATAGCAGTTGGGAATGTAAAATAAGAATTATCCACTAGCTAATTTCATTTAATCTAATAAATATTCGTTTAATTTGTTCTCTTAATGTAACAAGACATATGAGGTACACTTCAGTATGCAGCAGTCTATGGAAAAAAAAATGAGATTTGTGTAGGAATATATGTATCCACGCAGACCTTTCATTGACACACCACCAACAGAATTCATTCTTCACCCCGTCAGGAATGTTGACCTTCACTGTCAGGATCTTCAGATTTTCCCCTCGGTTAATGGCCAGAATCTGAGTGCAAACATAAATGGCAGAGACAGATGACACACAAAATATCCAAAAGATAAACTTATCAACATTTGTGTACGCGCTTGCTTGACATTCTGTAGCAAATCAGCATGGTGGTACAGTAAATCAGTTCACAAAGTACTAGCATGTACAGATAACATACACAATTTAAACACAGATTAAATCAAGCCATGGTGTAACAAATCATATTTTTTTTTAGAGTCTGCAATCTCAAGATTCAGTTTATCTTAAACACACTTATAATACAAAACAGCACGAATTTAGCTGGGGGAATAATCTTATTTAATAACACAAATTAAAACTCAAAAAAATAATTGAAAACTGACTCCAATCAGAACTAGAGATTGGAGAGGGACAAAGTTAGTCCTGTGCTTCAGGTTTCATTTTGATTTCCAAGATCAACCCAAATTTAAAATTAATTATGGATCGGAACTTGTGACACAAAGGCGCTCAGCTTAATCTGAATGAGAACAAATTTAGAGTTATACATTACTAGTTCACAAATAGCAGAAAAGACTGTAGATACAGCCTTCAAGTTAACACTCCAGCATTAAAACATATGCACATATTTCTGACAGAAACTCATGTACATAACTGCCTAGTCATGATCTAAAGCTAAATTGCATTCATGCTACCTGCATGCAGAGTTTAATTTTAAATGGAAGTCTGTGACTCTACATTTAAAACCAGCACCACAATACAAGTGGTGGATCCTGGAGGATACTGGTGGGTAACTACTAGTCTAATCTCACTATGGTGACACTGAATGTTCACCTTAGTATTCAGAAAACTCACTGATTTTAGAAACAAAATAATAGTCAGAAGCAGCTACAAATAAAAGCCACATCTTTACATTTCCCTTTCCCTTTCAAAGTATTTTAAAGTAGAAAAGCAAACAAACAAACAAAAAAAAAGAAACCTGCTGGAAGTTGACATTCTGTATGACTACACATGTTGCTGTATGTAGCAGGCCCTGAGCACTGTCACAACAGAGCATTCTGTGTCAATCATGAACTTTAATTCAATCACTAGCTAACTCAGACATGTCACATATGTTAAATACAATGGTTTAAAATGACTCCAGGACATAGTACCAATTTATATTCCTCGGCCTTACTGCTCCTGTGACATACCAGGCCTGACATATCATTGAACAACAAAGCTAATAATAAAGATTGCATGTGAAATATTATAGCATCTGGTACCTTTACTGCCAAAGCAAATGTTCTCATGTAGAAATTAGAAAGACACATTTTAACAAATCAAATGATTTTATTTTTTAAAAAGAGAAAGTTAAATGCTAAGTGAAAATGAAATCAAAATGATGCTCACAACAGAGAATGTATCTGATAGAATTATAATGTCATCATTCAGCATGCTGTTAGTAGGGTCAATATTTGCATCACATTTTGTTTCCTGGCCCTCCATCTGCAGAATGTGTCAGTCACCTGAACTTGAACCAGCTGTTAATGCAGTCACCAATATTATTTACATTTTTATCCTTAAACAAACTGCCCATCCTGTTTTAAGTGACGCATTCAGAGAAGAATTATCATCTAATAAATGCTCAATTAAGAAGGAATGACTCAATTCTTCCTCTATTATAATAAAGGTCTTTTTGTTTTGCTTAGGTTTTTTAAGTAATATGTTAAAATATGGCCATTCTAGACACAAAACAGTCTTCACTTCTGGAAAAAGACTGTTTTTATCTAAGACTGGAACAGATCCAGGGCCAAGATTGTTAAAAACAACATACATTTTTCAGAGAAAGCAAGAACAACAATTTGATCTATACACAAAGTTTGTCAAACCTTATTCTGTTTATCATAAAAATATGACATCCTTCATTTTGCACAGCTCTCTTCTATGTTGCAGATTTACTTAGACTCACACAATAAGTTTTGCACACTTTGCCAAGGACTTCTAATTCCCAATTCCTTTTTAAGTATGAGATTGAAAATAGAGCACTTGCCTCAAACGATACACTTTATTCATGAATTCTCTTCCTCCCACCATTTCAGTCATTTCCAAATAGAGGAAAACAAGCCGAAGGCGTACATAAACACTGAACTGTTTACAATTAGTCAAAAATTCAAATAAACTCTTGAAGAATTCTTTTCTCTTAGTTATGACAGTGTTGGTAGAGCTACTCAACTACATCCAAGGAGAGTCGAGTCAGGTTCTCCTTGCTGTCAAAGGAAGTAACTGCGGCTGAACCTCTTGACAGCAAAATGTTCCAGCTGGAAACGCCCACAGGTGCCCAACCACGTCAAAATCTGGAGTCAGGCTTTTAAAATAACCACTTTTTTCTCATTTTAGTTTCAGTATTTTAACTTTTTCAGTCAAACAAGTCAACCCCACGCCAGTCCCGATAATTTTGCGGCACGCCTCAGCACACAGAACGACGACGGCACAGAAAATAACACAGACGTATGAAGTGTGCAGGGACAGAACTGAGCTGCAGCTTTACTGCACAGCAGCTTAACTCACTGCAACACACTCTGCAAGGCACCCTCATAGCTGCACATGCTTTGGTCATAAGGGGGTACAGCTTATTCTCTTACGGTAACATGCTAGGCTACTGTCCCCCCCCTTTACACATAGGGAAACTAGAGCAGAGTTAGAGTTTTACTCAGATCTTTAAGATTACTAGCACTGCCATACTCCAGTGATGACAAGTTTGAGCACTGTATTTTATGGAATCCTGTACTTGCAACTCTGCAAAGAGGTGATTTAAAGCTGACTTTTGCCTCCAGCTAAATGAATTTAGAACACTTGTCTGTAGGCAGTCACGAAAGCAGGGGAGAAACCAGAGAATTTCTTCGCTTGAAGCCAACTTTTACTCTATTCTTAAAAGAATATGTTTTTACCAGTTTTTAAATGCAAAAAAAGGAAGTATTTCTTCAAAGTCTTAGGTGAAGGAAAAAAATAAAGACTTCTAGGTACTAAAGAGGATGGTCATAACCCAATAAAATAAAATAAATTTAAAAATGGCAACTTGCACCAGTAGAGGAATAAGGTCAGTTGATAAAGAAAGTGAAGGTAATGAGAAAGACTTTTGAAAGTACAATACCTGGGTTTAAACTTAAAGAAGAAATGGCAGATAAAAGAAACCAAAACCAACTTTTTCTCTCATTTCATTTTCAAAATAAAAAAGGGAGAAAGACGGAAACTGAAAAACTAACAAAGAAACAAAAAACCAAAAACAGATATAAAAAGTTACAGTATATTTACAAAACAGGGAACTCTGCAAATTCTGACGTCAGAAATTATCATAAAATGCATTTTTTCCTCAATTAGTACAAAAGAGCCCTGCCATACCTTGAGCCTTGAAACCTCAGCAAAGCACAAGCAACTCAGACTTCTACAATTCACAATACAGAAATATTCAATGTGGTAGAACAGTCAATAGCAGTCCTATACAGATGAAAGACACCAGGTACATGTGCAAAAATATCCCATTATTACAATACTACCAGCTGCAAAATCAGCTATGATCACCAGAGAGCCAGAATAGGTAACAAAAGAGGCATTAGGGTTAGCAACAGACACAAGGAAGAATAAACCAAACCAAATCAAGTTAATCTTAATATCAAACAGACAAACTAAGGACATATCCTGGGTAAGAAACAACACAGCCACATGAACAAAATGATGACCAGGTTTGGCAAACATGGGTTCTAGCCTTGGCTCTAATAAAGCAACAGTCTTTCTTAAGTAAAAAATAAAAGGATGCCTCAGACAAGTAAATCACAGCATCAACCCAGGAAATAATCATACACCCAAAACATGTTGCATATCTCAGTATTCACCACTGTCAGTGCAGATAAAACTAAGGAGTCTTTGATAGTCTAAGTATTCCTTCGATAGTAAAGCACACAAAAAATCCATACAGCACAGCACCTAATCTCCTGATAAATCTACAAACCTTTGTGAGTGTCACCACAGTAGTCAAGAGACTGCTCTATCAACTTTCCCAGACCCCTAGAAGCAAGTTTTCACCAAATAATTACCAATATAAGTACAGTAAATGTTCAAAGTTACTCCAAAGAAAACAATTACAGGTACCTCTTCAAACATCTACAGACGACTTGTCTATTAAAATCACTAGCAGCTATTTAGCCTTCCACCTAACACCTTTCATATTGGAGGGTGGGAAATGGTGTAAAAAGTAGCCCATCCATGCCGTGACATAGTTTTTGCAATAAATTAATTTCAAGACATGCAATAAAATCCTTTATTACTTCAAAACATCACACTGTTTTAACATGGAAAGCATAGAAAAAATGAGAGCATATAACTGCCTTCTAAAGGAAATGGACATTTCTAGTTAGAAGTAAACAAGAGGGTCTGTTTTATGTTGTATTATGGTTTGTTTTGGTTTGGGGATTTTCTTTTGGGTTTTTTTTTTGGTGGTTTGGTCTTTTCTTTTTAACTAGTGTGACCAAAACAAGAGACAATTCACTTGGTGATTAGTTATGAATTATCTCAAAGATCTTGACAATTGCACAGAGTGCATCACACTTCAGCCTTTGAACTTCAGGAAAAGGGATAGCCTAGCCATCATCAGCTACTAAGTTTGCTTCATCCTTAATTTCCTTATCTAGTTATACAAGTCTACGATAACCAAAGATGTTTCACCAAAGCAAATACTGATGACTTGCAAAACAAACCCATTTTTGGGGTAGCGCATGGGATGTTCCCCTGAGCTGCTTTTGTAGGTCACCTTTAATTTCATTTGTCTGGATCCTTTCCTGATACTTCTCACCAGTTTCACCTGTCAGGTTTAGTGTCAGAGCACTCTTGACTCAGTGCTGCAGCAAACATCCAAAGGAAATAAGTTTATCTACATTTGCTTCAAATTCCTATGCTGCAACCAAGCAGTTTCTCCTACTATGTCACTTCTACCCCAGTCTCACCCCCACAGGGCACGTGACATTGCTTAGCCTTTATCCCCCTGCCCAATGACTCTTGATATGCACTTGTCACCAGGAGAAGGGAAGGAGGGAGGGCACAACACTGATTTATCGGTATGGATTTATCTGATACATAAACCATGATAATTAATGAAAATTAATTACATTATGGGCATACTGAATGACAGTCCTTTGCTCAGTTTCTTAAAACAGAGATTAACAGCTTAGTCCTGCATTTCAAGAATTTGAAAGCCTCTACCTCTACTGCAAGGACAGTATCTTTAGCATCAGTTTTAAGCAACAAAATTCAGAAACAAAGTCACATTTCCTACAGTTAAAATTCTAAGAAAAAAATACACATTTGAAGTTGTACCTGATGATGCTGAATGTTCTTTATATTACAAGAAAACTCATGGTACAGTTGGAATTTATTAATATCCTTTTCATTTCCATTTTTGGATGACACTTTTGCCAAGGTTGACTGAATGGAAATGTACCTCTGCTGACATCTGAATAGAAGAAACAGATATTAATTAGTAAGGTATTTTAGCATGAAACTTGTAACAAGGCATTGCTGCACATATTAAATAAAAATGAAGTTTGGAATCTGCTCAATTACAGATTATGTTAACTCTAATTACCTGCAGAACTGGATGACATATCTTAATGCTGAGACTGACATAACTTTTGCTGACTGGAATGTACGAAGACGACATTCAAGCAGACCTCAGAAAAAGCTATTACAGCCCTACTCCTGAAGGGAACAGATACTCAAAAGCCACCACTGGGACTTCAGTTTCATCACTTATGGGTTAAACTCCAACCAACAAATTTTGGGAAGTTGCAAATAAAAAAAAATAAAATTATAGTAGTTCTCCATTTTATAGAAATGCAATATCTCTCGTGAATCTACCCAACCTCAGAATTAATTTCTTGCTCTGAGAACTTAACAGCCATAAAAGTTTTCATTATTTTTAGGAGTAACAAGGATCCTAAACAGACAGCTTCCTTAACGTTCCTCATGATTACCATACATACAACACACTTCAGATCCACAGGATTCATCTGTAAAGCACTGACTATTACACTAAGGAACTTTCAGTGGTCAAAAGAATCAAAGTGATAGTCAGGTAGTAACAGCACATCCTTTACAAAACAACCCCTTCACTGAAATTATCACATTGCTGACTCAAAACAATATTGCATGCCCTGAAGGCAGTGCATGTTCTTTGATAGTTCTCTTCTCCATCCCAGATGGCACACAGCAGAGAAAACAGCAAGTCGCTATTACTCTGTCATACCAATTCCCCAGACATGGCAACAGTGAAGTCAGGTAATACAAGAAAACTTCAATTCAGCTAACACAATTAAAGGATCAGTAACTCCTGCTCTAAAAACAGTCATATTTGTTTGCCTTATTGACTACCAATGCCAAAATCAACCATCACTGCATGCTAATTACACTGACTGCTGTCAAGTCAGCTATTGGAGCAATAGCTTAAACAGATGTACCTCTGAAAAGTTACAGCTTGAAGAAAATGCAAGGATGGAAAATTCCCGTATGAGTCACTAACTGCAAGGGAGAACTGCTGAATTTGTAGCAGAGCCATAGAGGATTTTACATCCTTTGGGAGTCACGGCATCACACCATGCCTACAGCAGATCTCCCCTCCACTGACAGCCAGATAGGCAGAAGAGCTAACGAATGTACACACGACTGGACCTACATCTCACAGTAACATGTCATTAAAAAAAGCTCTATCAGCATGCTAGGAGACTGAATCTTACCATGTAGCCAGAAAATTTTAGAAAGTAAGAATGAAGCTTACAGTTTCCTGATAAAATCCAATGTATCTTTATCTTTAGCAAAGATGTCTGCTAAAATATGCTGTACTCCAGTCTCTACCTCCTGGATATTTGCAAGCCCTTAGAAAAAAATAATTATAGAATACAGTCAATATAATATACAGTTAATATTATAGAAAAACCAATACAAAAAAATTACACAACTGCATAGGCACTAAGAAAATACATACAAGCTGAAAGATAACTGATTAAAGATATTTGACTGACTTGCAGAGGTTTCAAAGATTCCTAATTCATTAAAATTTTGTTATCAACTAAACTTCCTTTCCAAAACATCTGAAACTATTATATTTTTAACAAGCCTAAAGTGAGCAATGAAGTATCATAAGACAAAATGACAAGAAAATCACTTTTCTCTCATTTTATTGAGTTTGATGCTAATGGATCTTGACATTGATGATTTAAATTAATTATTTACAATAGTAAAGTTGGATCTTTAAATATATTTTTTGAAATTTTAATAAAATTAGTGACTGCAACAGAAGTCTACACATTTTGCTACTGATATGGAAACTGCCTAAAAATTCTTTGCAGGCAATCCTGTCTTTTTTCTGTGTAATAGTTTTATATTTCCACTGGTTTGTATCAGGAGTTTGCACAACAACACTTTTGAGGTCAAGATACTGTCAACCCCTCCTAGAAAGGACTGAAGTCATAAAATGTCTTCAAAGACATGAAGCTATAAATGTCTTCGTATCTCTGAAGAGATAACAGAATTATTCAGGTAATTTCCAACAGGCAGAGCCATCCCTTAATTCAAAAGGCCAGAAGAAGTGGCACATTATTCTCCTTCGCACAGTGGTTGAATTGGACCAGAACCAGAAGATAATGAAATAAAACCAACATCTTGTATTTTAATTCAATGTTATCTAACCCTGTTTGAAGCAACAATAAGTAACGAATGCTTTAGAGCAAAAAGCAAGAGCCCTAGAGCTTGCAAATGCAGCATTAACCGTCTCCTTCAGCACACGTTATTTTTCATTTTGCTGTCTGATGGACTACCAATATCTTAAAAGAGCTTTATTAACACCACTGTAAAAAATTGCATAGCTCTAGCTATTCATTATATTAAATCCAGAATCCTGCTTCTTATTGGGCTATAAAGCTACACACTATAAAAAATTCATCTTGCCCTTTTTTAAGACAAGGAAGCTAAACTTAACTGCTAGAAAGAAAAAAAGGTGAGAATAAGAATATATTATTAAATGCCTGAACTTATCAGAAGTTATAAAATTTGGATCCTTACATTTACAAGTTATGGTAAAAGTAATGTCAAAACACAAAGTTAAGGGAATTTTAAGACATGCATCAAGTTGAAAATGAATTAAGACACTAAAGTACCACAAGTGTGCATGGCAAAATTATTTTAATTCTAGTAGAGAATTTGAATGAGATAGCATAAGCCAAACCCAGTCAGAATTAAAAAAATAATCATAACATTTCCATGGGCATTTTACTGTGTATACCAGCGCATGCTTGTGTAATTAGAGAAGTATTTGACCATTCATACAACCAAAAGGCAGAATTAAATTTTCTGGTGAGCCTGCTTCCTTAACTTTCCAAGGTCTGGCTTTGAAAAATGAACTGCTGTTTTTATTTCAGTTTATTTTTAGTATAAGTTGAAAAACAGAGAATTTGAAAGAATGAAATTTTAAGATTTGATGAAAACTCTTCTGCACTGCAAATTCACTCTGATCTCAAACTGTATATAGGTTGTCAAACTGGCTCCCAAGTTGATAAAAGTGACCCAGTTCAGAGATGTATATAATTTCTGAGGCCTTTCAAATGCAAACCATTATATAAACCTAAGCAGAATTATTTTTAGCACAAAATTAAAAATAAGTGTACTGATTTTCAAAAGCTAATGTTTATGCTGCAACAAATAGCACCTCCTTCTGAATATACTCTAAATAATTTATTTCAACTTCAACCATGAGGATTTTTTTGGCTCTTTAGGCTCTGCCAGAATAGTCAAAGCGTGGCTGCAATATACTGCTGTATGAAGTAACAATATATGCTAAAATACAGTTAATTAAAAATCAAACTATTTGGTAACTGATTTTCAATGCAAAATTAGCAGAGTTTTAAAAGCAATATTTAAAGAAAATAAACTGCAGTGGGAAGAGTAAGAGTCAGCCTTACTAAGGAGGTTCAGTACCTTTACGTTGAAATTGCAAAGGTATCTGTTGGGGCAGGGAAGAACAGAAGTACATCTCTATTTTAACATCATAAAGAAGGCTGCAGCAATCTTGGCATTTTATTGTCAGAGATTGCCCCCTACAGATTCACCCATAACTGCATCCACAAAGACACACAGTTCTGCAGTCTATATGTGACAATTAGGTTGTTAAAAGTTCTTGGTCAAATTTCAGAGATCACATCTCCAATCCCTACAGTCATTCAATAACAAAAACTCTCCTGCTCATTCCCAATCATCAAGGTCAGTTTTTATTAAGAGATGCTTTGCTGGATGACATTTCCTTCAGTTCAGAGTATGAGCATAAGCCTCTTGTACCATCAACATCGACTGTTAACGAAACAATTCAAGTAGAACCATGGAGAGGTTTCAGGTATGTGGGGCAGTTCCCTCTCTCTTACCAGTAAATACAGATGTCAACTGTAAGCTCTCCAGAATTCTGTCTCTTTTATACCGTAATTATTACTATTTACTAAAAGAGAGGAAAGGTTGGAGGGTCATGGCATTAAATGCAAACTCATACCGCATGTTGCCTAAAGTGCTGTTGAATTTAAAGTTGTCCAGTAACACTAGAACAATTTAAGTAATTTCCCTCTTAAAAATATTTTCTGACATTTAGGACAATACTGCTCATAGAAGAGCACTTACCTTTGGTATTGGGTCTAATGTAAGAAAAGAGATTGAGTTCCACAGGATTCTGCAGGAGGCAGAGAGCAGCAGGCTCTAATCCCAGCTGCTTGGCCCTCTGGGCTTTGGTGCCTTTGCTCCCAGTTTTATAAGGTGCAGACTTATAACAAAAAAGAGAACCATAGTAATTAAAAAGCAAGAAAATATTTCAGTCATGCTACGTACTTGACATTATGCAATGTTTAGTTATGCAAGATTACATTTTAAACTAAGGATGACCTGAAAGAGATCAGAGTACTGACCACATGGTCCAATTCTTCCAAAGTTCTGCAATTCAGTAATGCTTTCAAAAGGCCACCGGATAATTTCCCTTCTTTCTTCATCTTCTGTATCGTTGTATGTGTCTTCTTTGCAACAGTACTAAAATGCAAGAGATTAATATTAAAGTCACATTTCACAATGAATTAAAAAGTCTATTGATTGTGACCTTGTGTATCACACTGCTGAAAATCTCTGGAATCCCTGAAGATGGTATCTCATGCTGATCCTCAACAATCCAAGTCTGATAATCCAAAAGTTTCTAACCATTATTCTCTTTCTCCAATTAGTTCAAAACTATATCAAAATAACCTGCGGTAACTTTAAGAAAAACAATACTGATAGTCAATACTGCTATGTACATTTCTACAAGATTACTGATCTAGAAGTCAAACAAAAAGGCCCCGTGATAAATCCAGGCTGATGAGCACTTACTCCAATTCATGTACAGATAGTTCTGCAGCATCAAGTACAGGGTACCAGATTTGAACTCCTAAGATACACATGAGCAACTGCAAGCAGCAGAGGTATTTTGTTATTTAAATTACTTGTTCAGACGAGAACTCTCTCAGGCTACCTTCCCTCTTTGGAAAAAATCTCTTGATAGGGGATATCGAGGTGTACAAGAAGGAAGGCACCATGTTGACCGAAGAGCTGGCAAGTCTGTGCAATTACCATCTCAAGAACATGGGGCCACCCAAAAGCAAGAAGGAACAAAAGCAGTCTCACCCATCACTGCAACAAGCTTTGCTAATCATTTCTTTGCTGCAATGGTCTGGGAGAGTTTTGCCTGCTCTCCTGGTACATTCCAACTTCAAGAAGGGCTCTTTGCAAGAGGCTTCCCTGCTCCAATCAGGGAGCCAAGGGGTTCTTACCAAATCTTTTTCCAAGACCTTTTTCTAAGATGCAGCTTACATCTCATCTGGCTACATATCTCCAGCAACTATAAACCACTCTTTTAGTACAAGCTTTTTTCTGTGCAGTTGTAATAAACTGCAAGGAAATTAAGATGTTAGTTTTTCTTTGGCAATTAATAATGCTAGATTTCTTGCTACTTAGAGTAAAAAAAAAACAACACCAAGAACCCAACCAACCAAAAAAAACCAACAAAATCCCAGACAGGTATCAAGCATAATTATCTCAGTTTTAAACTTTTTTTTTTTTTTAAGTTCTTCTATAGTTGTAGTGTGTAAAAAGTGCCAAAGAGAAGGACACAGAAGCGGTAGTCAGTTGTTACTTACCTCCCACCCCGATACTTCCTTGTGCTAACTTACCGTAGCTCTTCCAGGGTTTGCTGCACTTCTCGCAAAGCGTCAGCCTCCAGATTATTAATGAGCTCTTTTCGATACCGAGCAATAAAAGGAATTGTGTTTTCTTCTTCAAAGAGATTAATTAAGTTTGCACATACCCACGGCTCAACGTTAGTTATTTCTGACAAGGCCTGTCAAAGGAGAAAAATAAAAACAAGGAAACACAGCAAAGAAACAAAACACATTTAAGAGAGGTGGTGGATTGCTTTAGAGAGCCTCTCACTCAACATTCAAAATCACTCTCAGAATATTCCACTCGCCAATGGGGACTACTGTCCTCCCTAAGAGAGGATGTCAGGCATCCAGCCACCACACCCACTATTTCAGTCAGAAATGCAGAAACCAGTATTTCCAGAAACTTGTAACCACAGTAAAAGAAAAGAAGGAGAACAGAACAAAGACAAAACCAAAATTACAAACAAAAGAGAAAGACAATAAACTGTACATGGCAACTCAGAAAACTCAGAACTGTTGTTTTTTTTTAAGCCAACACTGACATAGATCACGGTTAAACTAAACAAACAAAACCCACAAAGCCAGAGCTGATCCAAATCCCACTCAACCAATAATAGGAAACTAACATAATACTACTAAGATGAACGAAATCTCACAAAGTTAAACATGATTTTGTACAAATTGAGTTTTCTAAAGTTACAGTGTATCAATGTGGAATCAATTAAAAACTATATAAGCAGCTTATCTTAGTAACATTTTAACTGTCACAGTTTGTTTGCACTTCACTACTGTTAATCCCATAGATGGTTGATAAAAAAGCCTTTCAAAAGTTTTATCCTGAAGCCTAAAATATAACAACACCTGTGCAATCACAGTTACTGTTCTTAGAGTAGCAATACACAAGGATCAAATTCTCCATCTGTATTTCCAGCAATATTTTAGGAAACTCCTGAACAAAATTTTATTGTCTTCTTAAGCAGCAAGTACTGAGGAAGATGAATAAAATGTGTTCTAACTATTCCCATACTGTTCATATTAAAATCTTCCATAACCACACCTAGTCTCCCAGCACAAGAGCTATCCTAAAACTGTCTTCACCTGAACATCTTCAAAGTTAACATCCTACAAAAACAAAGACGGTATCTCCCTTGATGTCACTGCTGTGCAAGGAACGCGGTCTCCTCCGTGATGGGACCATAAACACTCTCAAATGAGTCTCTACCACGAAACAATTCACACTAACTAAATCTTAAATTGAACTTGTGCACACAGACGTCCCAAATCTTTCAGCTTCCCTTCCTGCATGAGTTTCAGTTGAGTACACTCACAGAAAAATCCATGTGCTGACAAAGGTGAAACAGGCAAACTGTCACAGGGTTTGTACTAGAAACTGCCTAAGTCACAAATACCAGAATGCTAAAGTCTGAAGTTTTAACAGTTACCAACCAAACATCTATATTTATACATGTATTATGACAGCTTAAGCAGAGGTTAAATGACTACTTTGATTCAGAGGACTGAAATTTTATGTTAAGATTCTAAATGCTAATTATGTTCAAAATAGTTTCATTGATAACTCAGAAAAGATCTCATACCTGTACAATATCCCAGTTCATTTCAAATTCTTCTTTTATTTTTTTGCCTCCAAGATTTTTAACTGGCTTTCCTTCAGGACATGCATTCAACTTAATCTTTTTAGAGGGTGGTTCATCAAATGCAAAATCCTCCTCACATTTCTCCTGTTTCACTTGATTCCCCACTACAGGAACACTTGTTGAGGGTTTTTCATCACTCCCTAAACTCTTCTTGGTTTTCCCTTGGAATGAATTAGTTTCCATCTTTTTAGGCACTTCTGGTTTTTGATTTAAACTTTTTGGTTTAGTGCCTACATCTTCTTCCTTAAGTGTCAGAAGTTGCATTCTATTATCTTCTACAGGTGCAATGGGCAAGGACACATCCTGCCAAAAAGACATTGAAACTATATTAAGCACTGAGTATTACAAAGTGGTTCAACATTTCATTTAAAATCTAGAAAGACTTCTACCAGGCATCATTTTTCTGAGTGATGTCCCTGTCTGGCAGTGAAATGACAAGCCAGAAATCAAATAACCTGAAATATATCTTTCATGGAGAAATTATACAAACACACCCAGCAGAACTGTGATTTAAAAGATCAAATAAAATTATGTAGGAAAGAATTTAACTGGACTCCAGTTCAGAAGACACTGACCTACAGTCTTTCCCTCCATTCATCTCAACAAAACAGGAAAGAGCAGGGCAGGTAAGCACTCTCCTAATGAGTTAGGTTCCCAGCATGGGAACTGGAACTGAGATTCATTCTGCCAAGATACAGTTTAACCTTGGACAAGCCACACCTTCTTTCCTGAATTTCCTAAGAGATCATCTTCAGAAGGCAGAAGGACTGGTTTCTGCCATGGTGTGATCTCTGTTGTTAGTATTTGACAGAAGCAAGTGATTTCCAAAAAAGTAACATTTAATATTAATAAAATTAAAACTGTAATCCTAAATGTATTGGACAGCCATCCAAGAAAAAACAAGCACAGGCTCCTTTTTTTTTGTGCTACCCACCCAGTGAAAAGGTAGAAGACGTTAAAGGTGCAATACAGAAACAAGAGATATCACAGAAAGAATACAGGCATTATTTATTTACACTGTCGAAAGATCTCCAGGGAAAACCACATCCCATTATCATTGGCCAAAATTTTCAAGGCAGCCCTTAGATCATGGACACTTCAATGCATAAGAAAGTCACATTTATCCAACATACTGAATATTTACAGGAACAGTGGAATCATACAAGCTGATCAGACTCAGGCAACCAACTGAACCAGAGTTGGAAAAATTCTGGTCAAGTTACTTGCCAACCCCAGTAATTAAGTGTCTCTTGCTCAGAGATACTCACCATTTCCTGTTTTATTGCTACCTTCTTTACCATTTTCTTGGCCCCAGCTGTCCGTGGAACAGCAGCTTTTTTAGTTTTTGCCTCTTTTTTCTTTGGCAAACAAGGTGTCTTGGTGATTTTTCTTTTTGGCTCCCATTCCTCCTCTTCCTCCTCTGATTCAGAGCTCCTGAAAAACAAAGGAATTAACAATATTGCCTATAAGAATAAAAAATACACACGCACAAGATAGTCTGAGTTTTCTGGCACGGAAGAAAGCAAACGGGAAAAATTACCAGAAAGGTAGGCAGACTCAACAAATACAGGTCTTTCACACTGCTGCAGAGCTAATGGCTTGAACAATTTACCTACTTTTATGAAACTAATTCTGGGGATGTGTACACATCTGATTCTGTTTGGAGAACTGGCAATTCCCTTTCACGGTACCTTCACCGTGAGCATGAAGAAGCATAAGTAATTTGTGTTTTATAATTGACGATGTGTGCATGAAAACTTCTAATCAATCTCAGAAACTGTGTTGTTCTTAGGCCATCGCTCACACTTAGCATAAACCTTTAAAAAAAATCCTAAGGAAAAAAAAAGATCTTACGAATTAAGAAACGAAGGTAGTTCTTCTGATTTAAGGGCTTTGGCTTCAGATTTCACCCTCCTTGGTAGAGATGACATCTGAAACAGAGGCAAGAAGAGAGAAATAGGACATTTGGTTGAAGCTGTATTCTCTTATTCAGCCCTTTAACTCACTGCCAAATGTGCCCTCATAATGCCTTCACCAATCACAAAAGTTTCCTCTAGAGAGAGTTTGGATTTCTCGGCATCCAAGAATTTAGGCCACAGCAGCACACATTCAACCATCTTTTCAACTAAGCAAACAAACACACCAGCACTATAACCTCTCAAACTACTTTTCTCTTCACATGGAGGTAATTAGTTGGTTTGCATGTAAAGCTACCCTAGCTGAAAGAGTACTGATTCTCAAACATACTGTTGGGTGTCACAAATACTATGCCAGTCTTTCCTCAATCCATCTAAACAGCACAGCAAATCGAATTAAAATCTAGTAAAGTGAGCTCACATACAGTTTTGATGGGACAGGACAAGACAATTGTCCATTTTGATCTAGAATTTCACCTTTAAAGACTATCCGTTGCTTGTGTGCACATGAAAAACTATTATTTTGAATGAGCTGCTCATTAGTATATAGAAAGTGCATAAAACAATTACCAAAAGTGAAAATGAAAGACATACACTTTCTCCTGACCCAAGTTTCATACCTATAATAGCTGTATTTCAGTTAAACAGTTACAGAATTTTTGGCAGTAGCTGGGCCTGGGAATTTCAATAATCACATTTATCAGTTTTAGTTAAAAAATTTTTAGGTACTCTCAAAATTTTACCTGCCAGAAAATCAAAACTTAAAAAACTTAAGAAAAAAAAGAAAATCATAAGTTATTTCCATAATCATAAAACTCAGAAGCATATTTTACCCCATCCAGTAAAATTTCATCATTCTTCACATTGTGTTCTCCAACTTTTTGTACCTTGACCTTTGATGCAGCCTTACCACTGTGAGCCTTAAAGTCCCATGTTTGCACAATACAAAGTGGATAAGTATTTTGCAGAGTGCCATTTAACTTAAGAGCAAAACGCCCTTTAATCAAACTTCTTTCTGGCTCAAGCACTAGTAGTACAACTATTGTTACAAATGGCTTTCAGCAAGTTTTCCTTGTAAAGTAGAAAAAAAATTTGGGTGACAATTTTCAGCACCACAGTGGTAAGAGGCCCACATCAAAAAACACTGTTACCTTGCTTGCAAAACACATTCATGTACCAGTCATCTTGGTCATTAACAGGTCAGCGTTTCTGTGCTATTCCACTGACCAAAATTCCATTATGTGACTGGTTAGAATACACATTTACCACACAAAATCACAAATCTCCACAGAACACAATAAATATTACGCACCTTATTAGCTTCCCAGGTGTCTTTTCACTGTCAGTGCTGAGACACCTGCAACCTCATCCAGCCACTCTGTTTCTCCGTTTTCCTTTGCTCTTTATACCTGAACAGTCATTATCACAGCTCTGAATTAGTTATTTATTCTCATTACCTCAGAGGTATGAAAATAATGTTTCCATTTTATATCACAGTTTAATCTGTGAATGGGAGAAACAAAAAACAGTAACACTAAGATTTCCAAAATTAGGTAACAACCAAGCCAGATGGATCTCTGATCCATTCCTTTGCAGGCACACTTTCCAAATGGTTAGCTTTCACTGTTTTCCAACTACATGTTTAGGTTACAATTTCTATATCCGTCATGCTTCTTCAACTAATCCAGTTAAATGGGTATTCTTTAGTGTTCCAGGCAATTTTGGAAGCTACCCAGTGAATCACTGCAAGTAAGAAGGAAAAACCCAATAGCACACAGTCTCTCATCAGAGGTCAGCAACCCCCTCACTAAGTAACACTATTCTAAATTTCACTGCCAGTTTTGAACACTCAGCATATCACCATGACAGTTCCAGAGCTTACCCAAAAGTCCAGGTAGAAAGAAATACTCATCTGGAAGGCCTTTTCCACCAGTATTTCACTCTCACCTCAAGTGGCCAAGGGCAGTGTCTCAAAATATCTCAACATTTATGTTGGTATATTAAGTAAGACTGTGGCAAGAGTAACATTTGCTTTATAAACTTAATTGTATTTCCTGACATCTAATGCAGATGACCTATTTAACTCTCCATATCAACACAAGAATGGGAGATGAGCTCCTTAGTCTTTGAAACCAGGAATTTTTCACATTCCTCATGAACAGAGCAGTATTTGCTCCTACATCCTTAAGTCCAAGTCTACTAGTCTTCAAACTGCACTGAAAGAAGCAGAACAACCATATAGCCAATACAAACATGGCATAGGAAAGCACGAAATAGAATAGAAAGAGATGTGTAATACAGCTAAGTCTTTACAGGGTGCTTCAATGTTTGGGGTTGTTGTTTATTTGATTTCTTGGATTTTCCATTTCAAAAAAAATCATTAGATCATCTTTGAAGTGTTTGTTGCAGTCCTTTAGAAATCTGGAGAAGTTTCAAACATGTTTGATCCACAAGATCAAAGAAGATAAGATCAACAGAGAATCTGTCCTCTGTCCCAACTCATCAATAGTGTCAGTTCTTACAAGCACATAGTGAGTTAGGACTGGCCTCATATACATAAACTCCAACTTTCATTACGCTACTAATCTACTAAATCTTCTTGAGAAGAGTGGTAACTTTGCTGTTAAAGGTTTTTATATATGCAATAAAAGTTAATTTGAAGTAAGGTAAGGTATCAATTCAAAGCACAAAACTTAGAGTAACTCTCTGCTCTACATGAACAGTCAAGCCATGGTCAGAAGCTAAAATGGAGTTCTACAGATGAAAATAAAAGCCAATACCAAAAAAGCATCTGTGAGATAAATATCAAAAACAGAGTGTCATAAGAAAAAAAAAAGTCACTTGCAGTGAAATAAGTTACAACCACCTCCCCTTCTCATACTGAATACAACAAAAAAAAATTCTTATTCATAGAAAAGAATCTTATTGTTACTACATGTATACTTTTTTGTTTACAAAAATAATTTTTTTAATTAGGACCCACAAAAGTACTTCTGATTTATTTCCAAATTGCCAGACAGCTGTCTGCTAAATTTTCCTCCTGAGATGCCTGCGCTGGGGTGTGCAAACACCTACAGTTAATGACTAAGAAAAACAGCCCTTCTGTGATTCACTGCAGAGGGGGAGGCAGGGAAGAGGATGAAAAAGCAACAAGTCCAAATGCCACAGATGATGACAGATAACTAATACAGATTTTTTTTTTAGAAAGCTTAGAGACAGTCCCTGAACTGAGGCAGGAAAATTCAAGAAACAGGCAAACGCAGGTAAGCTCCACATGGGGCATCTACAACACTGATTGCACTGACTACATGAGAAGGCAATCAAACGAGCTATTGCCAGTTACATGCTCTGCTTCTATGGGGATATGGTCCCCCATGTCTCCTGCCTCGTCTTGAGGGAACTCAGAAGAGCTTTATTCACCCTCCCACAGCATGCTGGGATCAAGCCAGGTGAAGTTGGCCACTTCTCTCCTATTATATTTTCCAGATATACTTGCCACAGTGGGAAACCTTTTCCTTCTCTGTCATCTTCAGTTAACCATACTCAAAGTGAGAGTTGGCTTCTACCCCCAAGGAAAGAAACTACAGGTTTCTAGCATAGATCTATGTCCCCTTCCAAAACCAGAAGAGCCAATTACAAAGCTGAAAAATTAAGAATAACCTATTTATACCACTGTCAGATGCGAGCAAACATTTTCTCTTCCTGTGTCTGTGTTTAGTATTGCTGTACCTTATCAGAGGTGTTCACACTGCTTGGCATTTCCTGTACTTACCACCTGAAGGAAGTAAACATGCAGTAACCAATGCTGTGCACAAGTTATCCAACCAGCTGGTGCACGATTTCACTAGCTTGCCAACCGGCATATTGAACTCCTACAAGCTCTGTTCCAGCAGCTCTCCTCACATCTGAGACCAGAAAACTTCCAAATAACACTAGCTAACATATTTTTTCTCATTTTATGTATGTAATCACAAACCTTTTAATTTTAAACAATGCCGTTCTTTGAGAAAAACAGTTCTTACTCATCTCTCCAACAGTATTTTACTTCCACGGCAGGCAACATGAGCTAGGCCCTGGAAACTTTGGCCTTGCCCACGAACTTGGGCTCCCAATTCCTGTTTCATTTCACACCTGTCCACATATGATCTTTGGCTTCTGTGCAATAGTCTGAAACTTTAGTGCTCAACTTTCACATCAGACCCTTGACCCCCTGTTCAGGGGAATCAAAATCCACCTGCTTGTCCACATCCTAAATGACAGCATCATTGCTTGAAACACAGTCAGCCATCACTAAAGCCTTGCTTCTCCACAAAACCCAACAGTTACAGCATGTTCTTCAAAACTTCAAAGAGCTATTACGCTGTCTGGTGAAGAAGAGATGAAACTATTTAAATCATTGCTATTGTAGATGAAGACATCTGCTAGGTCCACTCCCCAAATAGTACGGCATCAGTTTTCTTGCCAGCTATTTTCTTCCCACCACTTCTATTCTCTGCATCCACTGTAGAGCTGCACACCACTCTCCTGATAGCTGTAAATAGCACACTTCTCCTTGCCCATCAGCTACTCATTAAAATAAGACCAGTGTAGTTTGGTGTTGGGTCATACCAGGAATAAAGACAACTGACAGGGTAGGTCTTATTATACTTTACTGTACAGAATCTTAACATGGGTATGCATTAAAGATACAGTAAGGAAGTAATCATTTCTTTGGTCTCCCCAAATAGGTTTAGGCTGCACATAGAATATAAGTAGATTGAGGCTTTAAAGACCTTATTATGTTAAGGAGCAATCCAAATCTCATTTAGAGACTGCTCTTCTCTTCAATCTCCCTATTCATGTAAAGGCACAACCAATTAAAAGTAAATTTCTTCACATGTGAATCCAGGTGGTATAAGCAACTGCTTGCAGAAAGAGAAGTTTACCAACAGTTTACAAGTAATTAGATTAAAAAATCCTCACTCCCCTCCCACTTTCTCCACTCCCCAGAAAAATTCCTTCACTAGCATACACCTGTTCTGAAGTTCCATCAACAATTTTCAGAACCAAAAATAACTCGATCAATTTTTCTACCTGAAGGCACAGGATTTAAAAAAAACACAAAACAAAACAAAATACAACAATCCAAACAAACACACCACCATCACAAATATACCTGGAATTTAATTTCATTTCAGTAACTGCAGAAAGTCCTCTCAAGCTGAAAAGGCCACAAAAACTTCCAAGGCTCCTTTTCAGCTAATCTAAAGCAACACATTCCTTACCAGAACAGAAATTCCTCTTTGCAGGATGCTCCTCAAACTTTGTCCTACAGCCTCAGCTTTTCCATCACAAATAAAAGAGCAAGGATAACAGAAATTCACATTTCAGCTTCTTAAGTCGTAACAGCACTAGCCAAACCATTCCATTATAACATGAAGCACCTGGGGCAGGACATGAAAAGCACTGTACAAATCCCACATGACGAGTGAATTTGAGACCATTATTAGTAGCAGCAGAATGGCCCACTTCAGTAGATATACAGAAGCTCTCAATAGGTTGATTTGGCTTATCATTTTAAGACACCCCCATTGCATGCTACAATAACATTCTAAGAAAAAAATCAAAGTGTGAGCATACTGTCAGTGATACAGGAAAAAAGTGCTATGCAGACCAATGGTAGGGACTTGTATGGACATGGTTTTATCTCTGGAGTTTTATCAGGTCAACTGAGTTGTACTGGAATAGATAAATCCAACTTACTGTAATCCTCTCGAGGTTAAAATCTTGGAGAACTTCCAGACACTTTTTCTCAGAGAAGCTGGTACAGATTTCCAAGGACTTTTCCTGCACAAAGCCAGTCAGGCCTGCCTGAGAAAGGAGCAGCAGACACCATTTAGGAGACTCCAGAGCTAACTGGAAAATTGCAACCAGAAAGAAAGAGAGGGACATAGAGCAAAACAGTCCCCAAAGCTAATTGGAAAGGCAAAGGTATAAGACTAGTAGGAATACTATCTGTTGCTACTACTTACAGAAGTACCACCAAAAAGGCAAAACACACAAATCCTTAGAAAAGCACACAAGGCCTTAGAAAGCACACTCTACTCCGTGCCTGTTCCTATAACTAGTGGTCCCACCAGAGAAGAGGAACAACCCGTGTTATGCAGCAGCCTGTTAACAAATCAGATGAGGACTACACAAGAAAGGGTGTGCACCAACACTTCTCATGCCTTTTCATTAATCCACTTATCTCAAACCAGCTATGAAGACAGATATTATCCAAAGCCAGGGGAATAGGGCTTCTGATACAGCAACAGACTGCCACATCATGTGCTCCTTTTCTCCAATCCACCAAACCAGATATACAATAATGCTCCCATCATGCTTAATTAAGTGGGATGTCTTCACTCCTGAAGGGATACAGAAAACACGCATCTCTTCTGCATGGTAACTGCCACAGCAGAGTTTATCACACCAAAATACTGATTTTGAAGCCTAGGAGGCAAAAGGGGAGTTGAGAGCAAAGCACTGTTTGTTGCTTGGTGAGTCACTACCACCCATATCGCTGCTTTTTGGCCCAGAAACGTGACCGAGCTTAGAATAAACTTTTATGTACTTGAAAGCCCTATTCTTCCCCTGGCGACACCCTGCTTTCCTCGGGTCTGTTGGCATCACTCAAGAAGGAGGACTAACCGAGCTAAACGTCACCTTGCCCGCCCGGGAAGGGCATCAGCTCCCTGGCAGGACCACGGCAGTGAGCCACCGCACAAGCCCCTCCGTGCCCCAAGCCAGGCGGGAGCGCGGGGGGACACCCACGCCCCCCCATCTCAGCCCAGCCCCGGGGGTGTCCCTGTCTCCCGCATCCCCGGTCCCTCTCACTCCCTCGCAACGGGGTCGGGCACCACTGCAGGGTGATGCCAACCTGTCCCCCCGGTCCCCTCGGCCTGGAGGCGGGGGTGGGAGCGCAGACGGAGGCCCGGGAAAAGAACAGGCTCGTTTCCACCTAGGCAACCGAGACAAGAGCGAGCCCCTCTCTTGCCGGCGCGGCGTGGCACGGAGAGCGCCGGGGCCAACGCAGCCCCGCTGCCCGCCCCGCCTCACCCGCCGCCCCGTCCCGGCGAAGGGGCGGGAGGCTCCCCCGGTCATTACCCCCTGCTGCCGCCGGCTGCCGCGTTTGAAAGGGCCGCCAGCGCGGCCATGGCCGACTCGCCCGCCCGGCGCGCCGCGGGGAGGAGCAGGAAGCGGCGGCGCTGCCGCGCTGCAGGAAGCGGGGACCGAGGGGGCGGTGGTGGCACCGCCCGAGCACCGCCCTCACACCGCCCCCCAGCGCCGGACCCGCCTCGCCGGGAGCGGGGTGGAGGGGACGGGGATGCGGGGACGTCCCCGGAGCGAAAGCAGCAGCCGCTTTTCACTTAAACCAAGGACAAAGGGCGGCCGTGCAAGATCTCTGGGTTCAGTTCTTGGTTGGCGGGAGTTCAAAGGGCGTTAGAAACGTTTCCACTGCTTTTACTACCCAAAAAGCAATTTTTTTTTTTTTTTTCCACAGGGGTATTGGGAAGCAGAAATCATCGTTGTGTGACGCTGAGATACTGTATCAAAGGTGACTGCACAACACACAGAAATAAATACATGCCCTTTCAGCCCCCGGAGCGGATAAGAGCACATAGATCCCAATACACACAGGGTGCTCATGTTCCTTTACTCATGGACACTAGAACTTGCATTATCTTTCCTAATAAGCCTTCACACTCTCGTGCTGGAAAAAGCATCCAAGTGTTAGTCATCTGCCATAAAGTTTCATCTAAGGTTATGTTTCCCTGCAGTCTTTGCACCTATTCCTTTTTCATCCATACCTACTAAGTTACATTCAGCAAGGATCCTGTGAAGTCCATATCTTGTGCGTTAAGTTTAATGGCTGCGGGTTTCTGGAGCCATCACTGGAAGAGTGGAGCAAGTAGGCTATTACATTAAAGCCGTCTTTTGAGCTTCCATTACCCTAAAAGGTCTTCTGCTTTGTATCATAAATATTTGTAACTTGTGGTCATAACGACGAGCCAGCTGTCCTCCAGCCTTGGAAAGGCAACATCTTCAATGTAACTAAGGTGCAATAAACTTAAATAATTCATAATTTTTCATCTTGACGTTATAGTAAATGTGTGTTTAACACATTTAAAATGTGTGTTTAAAGTTATAATAAGTGTGTGGAATGACTTTAAACACAATAATGTTCTATGCAGTCTCTCCGTGAAGTTTACCTGACCTCTTTGGTTTTCAGAGGCCTGGAGAAAGACTTCTGCTCATATTTGTCTTTAAGCATGGGGTTGTATCTCTGGTGCCAAAACTTCAGCTGATATAAACTGTCACAGCTCTATTGATTTAAATAGGGTCTGTGATTTACACAAGTTGAGGATCTGACTCACAGACCTCAATAGGACTGCTCACATATTTAAAGGTAATTAAGTGTGTAAATGTTTGCAGGCTCAGAAATGATTCACTTGGAGTTTTGTCCTAGTAAGAGCTGAACAAAGGATAATTTAGTGTAATACTAGGAAACATGAATTCACGTTAGAACATCAGACAGTTTTTCAGATGAAACACTGTCCTTATAATGGATAAGGTTCTAATTTTTTATATTTCAGATCATATCCTACTCTTGTGCCAAAACAACCTTTAAATAAATATTGGAACGCAGTGCACTGTGTATATAAGGACAAAAGATTGTGACTATAAATACCTTAAAAATCATATTTAAATACTTGCTCTGATGATATTTTGTAATACTTAGAGTGCAGCTCTGTACAGAATATAAAAATACTGCCTGTGTCATCTGACTCCTTTGATGTACTGCATTAAAATTCCTATGTCTAAGTACATATCAGCAGTCAACTTTATTTCTCTTCTATTAATAGTTTGAAATTAGGTCACTGTTCTTGTAAGGATGGGCTAAGCTTGTACAACTGATTTAAAAGAAATTACCCATATATAAATGTTGGGATTTCTTTCTCATGCTACCCTACAGTGACACTGTTCCTTATCTATAATCAGTATATGTATTGGCATATGTATTCTATGCTGGCAGTTTTTTGTAGATTTGTTTATAGTGACCCCTGCTGAAAAAGACTAAGACTGAAGTTTCCCTAAACCTGTAAAAAAGACATTCACCCAATTATTTCAGAGTTCAGCACAAACGAAGGAACCAGACGTAAATTCAAGTATATAAAATTTGAAACTCCCTAATTTGGATAGTTTTCAGTAAGATTAGTTGAATCATACAAGGGCTTTTCCTCTCTTACATGCGTAGGATTTACTTTCTAATGCAATGCGATATAGTTACAAAGCAAAATAGCTTCTAATTTCCTAGATGTAATGCTTGTTCTTTATGTTATTGTTCTTCGATAAGGGCTAGACTTGACACCAATAAATCACTGTCTGAAGTGCTGCATGTTAATGTTTTCAAAGCTCCACTCAGGAAAGCACATGCTTATGTTTATCTCTGTTGAGGATAACAAAATAGTAAAAAAGCAGATTAAAGCATAGGACTAAGTTTAAACACAGATTACCCCTCTGGTTTCAGAAGGACTTAAGTGTCAGCCTATTCCAGTATTGCCCTGAATAGAATGCTTTCTCAAGCTCAGCTTAAAAATTCTTCAGCACAAGGTTTGTGTGTGTGCTCTCCTACAAGAAAAAGATCCACGTGTGCTCTGTGCTGGGCAAAAGCTGTGTAGCCATAGCTAGTGCAGTTCTAAACCTCAGCTAACAGGCCCTGCTAATGGAATGCATGAGCTGCAGCTTCAGCTTCCTAGTAGTCTGCAGACTGGACCAAGTAAGTGTATACTTGCTTGCAAAAGACACTCAAGGTATAACCACAGCGAAGTCTCTCATCTACATATGTTAGTATAAACGTTATTGTAAAAATATATGTGTCTGATATGTTTGGTTTCTTTAAAGCTGTGTTTAAAGAGTACTATTTAGGCTGCAAAACCAAGAAAAAAGGCACGCTTAGAGCTCCTTGTGTAATCTTTATACTGCCCTTTGCGCAAATATTTACTGATGAATGGAGACATCCCATGGAAAATTGTGAGACTAGCATAGTGAAAGGAGGCAGAATTAAAATCTGATGAGCAACCTGGCTGGTCCCTTTCCCCACTGAGTCCTTCATGTTGCATTCTCAGCAACATTCTCGTATTACTGAGTGCAATTTTCTACATCTGATAGACAGGTAAAATATAAATTGAATGTAGTTTCCCATATCCTATATTACCAGTGAGGACTGAATCCTATGTCTTTTCCACAGTACACATACTTCAACATAAAACCAGTCAAATTTGTCATTTTAGTGTAGGAGATGTGTCCTAAGAGTGGTCAGTGGGAAGGAATTCAGCATAGCTGCATTTCTTTCTCTTTTTCTGGGATTTGGAAAATTGATGCCACCTGAAATGTCAGGAAGGGAGATGAACCAGTGGGACAATCTGCTGGGTCTTCCTCTCTCCTCTTTGGGAACTGGAGGAAATCCAGTCCTTCACAGTGTTCCCAAAAATTTGCCACTTGGGGCAGATGCTGGATTGCTTACCGTATGAAAGTGCAACCTGGTTCTTGGCCACGTTGCAGGAACGTGCTGAGGGTTGTATGGTCTGTACTCAGGCTTCATAAAGAATGTAATCCATACTCCTGTTTCCTACCTCGGTGCTTTGGCAGCTCATGAGTTAGCTTCTTCTGCAGCCATTACTGCTGCTTTGGTGATGGTGTGAGCTGAACCATGAGATTCTCATATGTTTTCATCATCTTGGCAGACTGGCAAAAGTTTCCTTAGGAGCACAACTGGAAAAAGAGAGTCAGTGATTTTTAACAGTCCATTTCTCAACAAAAAGTGACAACGTGTAATGACATAAAGGTATGTGTACATAGAGAAGGCCAGAGAAGCAGGAGAGCTCTGCCAGCGCACTTAGCTTGTCAGACACCGGAAGGCCCCAGTCCAGAAGCAAGATAACTGCATGAACCTAAGCTAATGAACACTGCTGAGAGGCAGGGTATGTTAGTTTGGGCATGGTGCCACATCAGCATGACTCTACATCTTCTAGACAGAAGCTAGCATATGTCTGGGCAGCTCCGAGCATGAGCAGAGTTTGCTTGTGTCTGTCTGCACCTGTCTGCAGGGCCTTGCAGAATAAAAAGCAGTATTTTCCCAAATAACTAGAAAAAGCCTTTTGCAAAAAATAAAGATGGAAGAGTATCTGAAAAAAAAAGAAAAAAGAAAAAAGGAAAAAAAAGAAAAAAGGAAAAAAAAAAAGAAAAAAAGGAAAAAAGAAAAAAAGGCTCATTTCAAAGCCTCCTCAATTTGTTTTTGCCTACAAGGCCTAGAAGAACATGGCCAGTGTTGAATCTATTTTCTTGACAATAAAAGTGCTTTTTTAGTACCCATTTGATTTGGTCTTCTTCTGTTTTTTCCTATCTTATATTTAAACTGATAGATCTGCAAGAAAGAGACTATCTCACTGCCTCCGTTTGTACAAAAAAATACAGTGTGATTGCATCCTCATCTATGCCTCTGACTCCTAAACACTTGTGTGCCCAGCAGTGATATGGCTGATCTGTACTAAATAATCATTTGATCTGAGACTGTCAATCAGCAGAAGCAGAGGTCTGCCACAAAATCGTTTGCACTATATTTATATTTTCTACTTGTCAGCGGGGCAAAGCACCAATACTTTTTATTTTTTGTAGTAGTAAGCACTTGTAAATGGAAACTTCATGTCACTGTTACTTTCTCCACTACTGAAAGCTCATTGTTTCTGTCAGACAGCTACACCCTCTCTTTAGCCTATGAACTGCCTATGCAGAAAATTGATGTGACCTTCACCACTGCAGACTATGAGTGCCCCACACAGTATTGACCATGGTGCTTTCTCAAAATGAGAGTTCCTTATGCTCAGAACCTAAGGTCCACTTGTAAGGAGATCCTGCAAGCAACTTTCTTGGTCCAACACCTACTGACTGAATCTACTGATCATTGCTGTGCAATTGCTCTGTATGTGCTTACAGCAGCTCTGCTTTGTGTATGGATGATGCAGGGTCCTTATGACACAGAGTCCCTATGGACGTATAGGATGAAGTACCTATTCTCAGAGTGTGCTTGAAGAGCTTCTCAATTGCTTCAGAAAGCACTGGTATTTATCCTCACAGCCTTGTTGTTTCCCTGTTGTGACAGTCAAAAGCACAGACAAATTACATGCCTTGTGCAAATGTAAAGAACCGTATCAGCATCTTCTAAATCCATTGGTATTCCATATGCAATTTGTTAACTGTCCATCTGCAGAAGGGAAGATAGTGTAGCTCTTCTCCCAGCTGATCCAGCAACTGTTTTGCAAAATTACTCAGGAAGATCTATTAGATGTTCATATGTCTATACATAAGGAATAGAAAAAGAATAAAGTCTTGGAAGGAAGCTAAAGGATACGAAAAGGTGTTTAGACTGAAGTGTAGACTATTGTTCCTGGGTTACTGCAATTCAAAGAGGAGGTCTCCAGAATCAGAAGCAAAGGTGACCTATGGATTGATAGAAAGCAATTTTGCTTCTGTAGAGGTCTGATTTCTGTCAATAAGCACGCTTAAGAGGATGGAAAATTTTTTTCTAGGCTGCAAGAATTTTCTGGAAAAAGTCACATTCAGGAGAATCAGAACTAAAGTACTTCAAGTTGTCCACTGAACTATCAAACATATTATTCCTGTACTCTTATCCACATAAAAGCATTTTTCCTCTTTATTTTACCTCATATATATGATAGCTAATTGATAGGTATATGCCTATCAATTTTCTGTATGTAACTAGGATGCCTCAATGACAGATCAGTCTCCAGTTTCCTCTGCTGATTCTGCAGAAGCACCCGGGTCAGGACCTTCAATACTCATGAGGCCACATGTCTTGTTACACAGGGACAGAGTCCATCACTTCTGAAAAGAGGAGATGATGTTGGCAAGTGGAGGGGCCTCAAAATGTGTCCATTATTCCCATCTGTTCAAATTGCAACTTAAGTGCTTACAAATTGATCAGATGCTTTCAGCAAGCTATGAAAAGGGCTGCATTCTAGGGAACATTAATCTGAATCTCAGACTCAATTTCCTCCTCTGCTACAGATGTCCTGTCTGACCTTCGATGTGTTACTCTTTCTGTGCCTTGGTTCCTCATTGTTAAAATGGGCTACTAATAACATTTCCTAAAATGTTCTGTGAGGATAAACAATGACTATGATATGATATGCTCAGGCATTAGCACATTAAGGGAATGGATAAGAATGCCAGATTTTACAGAAAAATTCCTGTCAGAAAAATTTTGAGCAGTTCCAGTCAGTGCACAGACAGTATCTGATGTCTGCCACGTTCACTATGGGTCAGTTACTGGCATGACAGTTTATACAGGCACACATAAACCAAGCAATCTGCAGATAATTTTGAAACAAGAAAATTTATGTGTAGTCAAAATGTAGTCGTAGTACTAGATATCCTGATACAGATTATCGTTTAGAGATATTCTTTCTTTCTCAATCATTATTGTCTCTCTTTTATCATCTCCCAAAGCAAGCTGGTGCTTTAAAACCCAAGACAGGGCTTTTATGTGTGTGGCCAAATCCACACAACAGTAAAGATGAAAATAAGAGTCATATAAGGCCTTTATCAGCTGACTGAAATTCCACAGTCTTCAGCGGAGCTGCAGATGGAGATGGATTGACCTGATCCTAGATGACAGAAAGGTGCAGCTCTCGGCTGCAGAGAAAGGCATGTTTTCCCTTTAGATCCAGCCTTTCTGCCCTCCCCAGGAGAAGTTAAACAACTACCATCAGTCTTGCAGACTCAGTCTCAATATCTGTTCAGTTCAAAGTGTGCACAGTATTTTGTAACCAGGCCAAAATTTTGGAAGTAACATAAACATATGTAATGTCTCAGTTTTGCTAAATTTAAACCAATGCTGTTAGGTTCAAGAAACTGTGATATGGCAACCTCAGCTTTAATAGTACTAGCAGACCTAGAAAATAGTTGCTTTTATTTCTCAGTTATCCTTCAGCATCACAGGTCACTCATTCTCTGACAAGAAGTTCCAAAAATTCCAGTGAATGGAGAATGTTGACACATAAAACTCTGTTGCTATTTCTGTAAAATAACTATTACGGTAGCTAACTATATATAGCCAGAAGTAATTGCTTCTGTAAATAAAATACCAGTGAACACATTACAAGATTAAAGAGAAACTTTGAGCTTCCATCACAGCTATTTGCCAACTCTCACCCATATACACACGATGACTTTGCAGTCATAGCTCTGCAAAGCCACAAGACCTAATTTAGGATATGCATAGCATATTACACTTCCTCACATTCCTAAATAAAGTACTCTTCCATTAGCTGCCTAGTTCTCATTTTAGCTGGCCACTTCACCTTTCACTAGTCATTTCACCAAACATACTGCAATGCAATTTTTTGTTAGTCTTATGTTACAGTTAGGATTTATACAGGCATAATAAAGGCTTTAGGAGACCATGGGGGGTTTTGGCTGTATTTTGTAGACAATATTTATTAATTTGAAACTCTCTTTAAAAATAGTCTCTTTCAAATGGCTGTTATGGATAGTAAAAGTGAGATAGATGAATTGATGGAAGATCAGATCAGAATTTAGCAAATGTGCCATCAATCTTTGAGAGGGAAGGTGATATTAAATAGCTTGAATACCATGCTGCTATAGGAAGGGACACTGTTTAAATACTTTAAAGGTAGGTTTACAGTGATCTCTGCCATTCAGTAAAGGAGAAGAGTTATTGCCCATAAACTGTGGGGGTTTTCCTCACTACTACTGGTAAAACTAGAAAGTCTGCTGCTCATCCTTTAAACCTTTTTTTGGTAGGGATTTAACAAGTTCACAAGTGAGAAGTACAGAAGGTACCTACATAAGAGTCTGAAAGTCTTTTATTTTTTCTTTCCTAGTCTGATATTATTTACACAAATCTCTTTTGTATGTGGACCTTTCAGAAGAAGAGAATTCTATTCCTATGAAATACTTTTTGCTGACTTGGTCTTTATTGTTATTTCTATAATACCATAAGATCTGGAAGCTGCTATCAGGGAGCAAAATCCTACCAAGCTATAGAAAGGAGAAAAGCAGGCTGGTATTCTGTGTGTTTTTAGGTGTCACAGTAAAGAAGAGCTTTGAGCCTGAAGCCAAATGGGCAGATGGGTAAGTGCCTTCAGGTAGCTACTTGGCATAAGGACAGCACAGGAAAAACTCTTCTGTACTTGAATTAAAACACAAGAAAGGGGTTTTTCCTTCTTCTAAGAGTCAGCGATCAGAGAAGGGTGTTGACACCTTGTTAGGAAGGAGCCATTGTTGGCAGTGTGGGGACGGGCTGCGTGGGAACCTGAAAGTGAAAACCAACAGCATGAGTTTATGTGAACAGGGATAAATAAGAGCAACCAGTATGTTGTTTTAGGCAAAAACCTACACAAATCCTTACAAGATTCTGAATGAACAGAAGCGGTGCGGGAATACATCTGTCATAACTGAAAAAGCAGGCTGATGCTCCATTGTATCTTGGACAGGCTGTGATTGAAGATTTCACTGTGGAAAAGATCCACAAGACAAATTCTGAAGATAATTCAGAGTAGAAGTTGACGCCTATGTTATTAGGCCTGACAGTAGTGTGACAAGAAAGCAGATAACAAGAAAGAATCACTATGGGAAACAAAACTGTATTAACTTGTTTGTTTTATCCCTTTGTATTTTAATGTTTGCAGCAATTCAACATCAGCTCCCCCAAAAGTGCAGATATTTGTGTTCTCAACTTGTTGCCAAACAAAATGACATCAAGCAACAACCCCTACTTCAGCAGTGCTGCTTCTGCAAGAGAAATAAATGCTTTTGATGGGCAATAACCCAGTGTCACAAAACTATCTCAGTTATATCCATGATATCAAAGAGTACTCCCACTACTCCCCCCTTGTGTATCTAGCTGGACCTCTTCTGCCCAGTTTGAGAAACATTTTTCCATAAGGTGTCTTCGTGAAAAAAATTGAATTGCAGTGTTGAAAGAGAAACACAAAGACGCAGGTCCCAGTGCTTAGCCTATTAAAGGAGGGCTTAAAAAACTGTACTGAGTGAGTTGCATGTGGAGTCTGGAAGGGCCTTCCATAGAACCAAATAAATATTGGTTTGCCCTCCTAAGAGAGTTTTGGGACGCTGTCTTGTAAAGCAGGATATGGGCAAGTACGTTCAATAGCTGTTTGAAGGACAAATCTAGAAAACATGCCTACCCAGGACAATCCCTGGGAACATGTATACTTCAGTCGTGCAGTGTAAATCAATCTTGTATTTCCCATGTATTGAGGATGGAGCATTGTGCCTTTCCAGCCCAATAACTGGCTGCTGCTTAGTCTCCCCTATCTTCAGCTGAAACTCCCTAAACTTCCTTATGTCAAATGGAGAACCAGTTCAGACAATGCTGTATGCACAACATGTCCTTTTTTCAATCTGAAGCAGTTTGCTGAAGTTACAGACGCATTTTTAACCTGAACATATGTTTCACTGCATAGCCTCATGGCTTCTGAACAGCTGTGATAGGAATACAGGTTGTCTCCTGAGGTAAATAAGCGCTCACCTGCTAAGCTGGGAAAAGAATCCCTATAAAGGGTATTTCAGACAGCTTGCAATAAATATGTTATCATCCACTTCATGTAATCCACTAATAATAAAGAAAACCATCCATATTTGATTTTCCACATGGTGATGCACTGTCCTTATGGAAAGAGGCGAGTGGCAACATGTCACAGCCTGCCAACTTCAAACACCTTTCTGAATGCTGTCTCTCATCAGTGGACTTGTATTCCCAAAGTAAGGAGTATTAGGTTTCAGTGAAAGACCTGAACTGTTCCATTAATGACCTGATGGATGAAGTAAGATTCAGTGGTTTTAACTCAAAGCCAGACTTGAAATATTTGAACTGCCTCTCATTTCTGCTTGTCTGTTTTCCTGATAGATACTCATGTGGATCCAATTATCAGATAACTTTCTGAATCAGCAGAAGACATCTGAGCTTTTTCAAAAGACATAACAGAGGTAAGTATTTGAATCCACTGCATCTCCGTACTGTGCTGTACCTTTACAAAGTGCTAAGTAAAATGGGAGCTTTGCCTTATGACCTTGGCATCATCATCCTTAGACACCAGAACTTTAACATTTAGATATCTTAGTGTATCTGAAACTGTCAGTTTCTATCTTTTTGGAGAGAGAAGAAAGAGAAACCTAGACAAAGTTTTCTTGAGGAAAACCTCTCATTTTTAACTCAAAACTTTGAAATAGTTAAACTAATTTTTCTAGGCTTAGCATTTCTTAGATCACACCAAACTAAAAAGAAAAACCACCCCAGAACAAAGTAGGTGTGATGTTTCTGTCCTATGACATTATTGAAATATTCAGGCATAAAATGTGCTACTGAAATGTCTGAAAAAGGTTATGTTATTAATCCATACATAATTTAAAAATGTTTGGAATTATATTACTCAAACTTTTATATAAAAACATTAGGCAAAACTAGAAAATTTCAGTCAAAAAAAAGTATTTTGTAAAGTTACAAATACATTGGCACAAGCTATGAAAAATGTACTAGAATTTTAATTTAAATTACTTTGATTATACTGGATAGTAGCTGTTTTTGTGATAATAAATAACTTGCTAATTATGAGACCTTACTACAGTTTTTAACCTAATTGCTAATCCCCCTTTCCTTCCTCTCTTCCATAAGACTCCTTACTGCAGATTGCAGCTTTCTCTGTTTTGGAGCATGTGTAAGCTACTTCCACATGTTGGAGGAAGAGGTACATAAAGAAACTGCTTCTTTAATTTATAAATATGTGTTTGTCCTAATAAATAAAGCGGCAACATTTCTCCTCAGGCTAAATCTAGTGTAAAAAAAAATCAAATACAAACCAGAGCATAAAGGCACAAAACAGAAATCTTGTTACTCTGAAAGGGATACAAAGACATTTTAATCTCAGTATAAACAGTTCGAAACAAATAAATAGTGGAAAACAAAACTGAGGCAATGATGTACTACATTAAATAAATAGATATATACTTTTAACTATTTATTTTATGAAAAATGAAGGTGTGGGGACTGTGATATCTACAAAAATAGTAGAGTTATTCAAAAGCAGAAATGTTAGTATTTTCTCTATGCTGCTTTTTTAAAGCACCACACTAGACCTCTAGATGCATTGAATTGCTTTCTCTTCTCCTAGGGATGAGTGAAGGATACTGGATTTCTCAGACTCAGACAGAATGTTAAAATACTGGATATTGAAAAGCTCTCAAGAGACTCCTTCAATTATGTTAATACTAGAGATGGGAAACATTTTTTGTGAATAATACTTCAGAAAAATGCCATGCCCTTATAATTATGATCTATATCTTCATCAGATTATTTTGACAGCTATGATCAAAACTAAAAAAAAAACCCCACCACCATGTTTGTTTTTTTTTTTTTTTTTCCCAAAGAAGCACTGTAATTAATCTAATTTTAACTTTTTAATTAACATTGAAACTACCTGGAAAAAAATCCTCTTATAACTTGTCATATCTTGGATTTATTAAGAGTCAGCAGGCCTACTTTGGATTGGTTACCTATTTGATTTTACAAGAGCAGCATCAGGGCAAGTATACCTCTATTAGTTTATTTAAATTCAGATAAAAAGAAATAACTGTAATCATATGAGACTTAGATGAAGGCAGTCAATTGCCACACATTTCTTTTGGAGTGTCTGCTTTCCTTAAAAAATAGTCAAACAAAAAAGAAAACCCAAACCCAATAACCAAACAAACTGGTTTTCATATGAAAACTTTAGCGTCTATGATGGATTATTTTCGATTGACAACTAGATTGGTTTCAGATACTGAAAATTTGTAGTCTATGGTACTTTCTTTTTTGCCCCAAATTACCTGATATGTCCAAAAGCAGAAATATTTATGATAGAAGATATCTTTAATAAGTATTTGTTAAACAAAGATAAATTTAGAGACATTTTTGAAATTATTTAGATAAAATTAAAACCAAACACCTGTTGTTTTCTTTGATTTGCATGAGAAAGAAAACCTGTTTTTCAGTTAGATGAAACACAATTTTTCTTTGTCTTTATAGAATAGCTCTCATATCCTAAAATAAAAGTATGAAAGTGAAGAGGGGGCTCTGAGGATAGACGTGTGAAAGTTTTGTAGATAGCTATGAATTTACAGAGGTAAAATTACTAATTAAGTAGCACTGATTCAGACATGTAGCACTTTGCTCAGGCTCATACATATTACCTGTATGTAATGGTAGTGGATCATGCCCTATCTTGCTGCAAGTGTTCTGCTTTGTGGGATCATATCTTTTGCTTTCTGCCCCTCTTGTGCTGTGTTAGAAGAAACTGAGATTACAATGAAGGAAGACATTCTTTGCATTATTGAGAGCTTCTACAACCTGGAACAGAAAGGACTAAGAAAAAGAGATGAAGCTCTTAGCTGGACATATAGTGAGGTGGATATGTTTTAGGCATGTAAATGCAGAAGAAAAATGGAGTACTACAGACTTACAACCACACCCACAAACACTAAAAGGAGAAAGAAAAGTAAAATAAACTGTGGAGGAGTTTAAGCCTTTGTGCCTTTATTCTGTTTGTGAACTCTGAAGCCATGAGTGAGTCACAGCAGTTGAGTGGTCAACTGTTTCCTATCCTGTGTTTGCCAATAGAGGCCCATTAGGCATCAGCTCATGGGAAACCCATCTCTGTCAGTTCACACCTCAAAGGTTTCACCCAGCATTGACTCCCTTCCTTATGTGAAGTATGTTGGAGCAACAACCATTGCTGGAATGTCCATGTCTTTAAAAAATGGAAAACTGCTACCTATATTAGAAAATGAAACTAGGCTTCTGCAACTTCAAAGACATAAATATAAATACTTGTGTAGCTGTGTACTACATTTCAGTTCTCCAAAGACAAAGGAATAAGTCTACTGAAGAGCCCTGAATCCTGACATTTCAAATTGTATAGTGCTATGCACAAACATGCCTTTTTGAGCTTTGGCCATCATTGTAACTTATCAGCGAAAGCAGTAAAAAATACAGCTCAGCATGGCCTACATGTCCTGAGTGGCAACACTGCAAATAATCTAAATTGTTACATCACACCTTTATTCTGCCTTAGTTTATCAATTTTAAAATGTTTCACTACTTGAATACTATCATGGGAAAAGGCTAGAGGAAGGCTGTAGGAATAGCAAGATACCAGTTTTATTAATGACTCTTTTAATGACTTCATATGTGATTTTAATCAGGTGATTAGGAGTAAATTCTCAAAATTGTCCACTTAACTTGAGATACCTAAAATATCTCTAGTCAGATATTTTACAATTAAAGCACTCAAAATTCAGAGGCACTTCCAAAATGTAGCCCTTTAATCATTCTCTTTCTCATTCCTCTGCATTGTAAAGTGGTGATAATACCTACTTCTGAAAAGCCTGTTCTTCTTACATTTAATTGATACTTCTGAACTGATGCATAATTTAAAATCATCAAAAAATTAGCAGAAGCTGGTAACAATAGTTACACCTGGGCCCACTTAATAATCCACTGCAACTTATCAACTGTGAAATGAGTTTACCTCGGAGTCTCCCATATATTAGTGACAGATGTTTCAAGTCCTGCACAGGGTTCTGAGTAAGACAGTAGGGTGAATCCTAGCAACGCTTCAGTAAAGTGCAAACATACTGCCACTCTTCTCTGGAACCTTACTACATCCAGTGATGGCTAGGCATGTAAATAGCAAGTTGTCTAGACTTGGAGTTTGGCTTTTTTTTTTTTTTTTTTCAAACTTCTTGTGGTGTCCTCATACTAAATAGATCAGCAGAACAGTAAGCTCTTCTAGCCTGTTCTTCTGGTATGCTGTGTCCTGCCATATGCTGTATGGCTTGCTCTCCTGCAATGTATGAAAAAAACAGAGTCAATTCTGTTTCCTGGACACAAACACATTCAGATTCCCTCAGAGTTTCTTTTGGGGAAGTACACCTCAAATTAAGAACAGTTTTCAGAAGCAACAATACTTGGGTACTCTATGGAAAGAAAGAAAGAAAACAGCAAAACCAGCAAAAGCTAACAGGAGCATGGATAACTGACAACTGACCCCAAAATACAGTCTGTGGGTCTGTGACAATCCAAGGACCAGCTTTCCTATCATGAAAGGAATCACATTAAGGATTAGACTACACTTGCTTCTTGCCTGAAATTGCTTAGATGGTAGAGAAGAAAGGAAGGAAAAGTATCTGTCCTTGCAGTTTGGTTTGGTTTTTGATACAATACAAAATAATGCATTCAAGCAGCATAGATACTGTGGGGTTTTTTTTCTGCATGCTGCTCAAGAAAACAATAGCCTGGAAAGGCAAGTTCCTGTCCTCTTCTGGTCCTGATGCAGAGAGTGAACTATACTTTCAGCAAAAAAATCTTCCAAGGCTCATCCAGTGTTCGAAAAGAGGCTGATCCAGGGAAGGGGATACTCTTGTATTCTGATCCATTCCAGAATTCTTTCCTTGTCATTCTGTCCCAAAATTACTTCCAGTAAGGATAACCCAATCACTGAGTCTGAATATCAATGGACTCCTACAATAGTCCTGAGCAATGCCAGGTAACTCCACGTTTCCCTGCCCCAGAAAACTGTTGTAAATTCTCAAGATGAGGGCTGATAAACCAAGAACACATAAGAGCTGGGTTTTACCCTTCACAAGTTTCTCCAGCAACTCCATATATAGAACAGGAACAATCCTGCAAATAGCAAACCCACAGTGAATGCTGCCAGCATACTCATGTGAAGGCAGGGAGGAGACATTTACAAGACCAAGTGGAAGCCTATTTTTATAATCAGGATATGTATCCACCATACAAGTACTGCTGTATTTTACCACAGAGATCTACAGTGCTAAAGTTTCTGTATCGATAAAATAAAATCGCCATCCACAAGCAATAAAATATTACTTAAAAAAACTGACAGTGGTGAGAGTCCTTGGCACAGCTGTGTTTGTCTGGGATCATACGCTCTACAGCCCTGCCTAACAGCCAGAAATCTCTAGCCTAGAAGTGACCTAAGCATATGTTCTGCAACTGGTGGTATGTTTTTGTAGCACATGCAGATATGCTTAAACTGGCTGCGATCTATCTAGCTCAGATAAGAACTGCTAGGAAGGTATGATATCATGGTTTTCAGTCTTGGCTAGCAAACCAGGTGCATACCTGAAAACAGGCTGGCTGGTAGACACTGCATTGAAGTCACCATGTCCCTGTGCCTGCCAGAACCAGCTACCCTAGAGCTGCAAATCCATGCAGATGTACTCTGAGAGATTTATTCCCAGTGAAAACTAACACATTGAGCTAGTGTTTAGTATGTTCTTTTAAAAGAGGTTGGGAAGAGTACCAAAAGTATAATTACACTAGAAAGAGTTGGAGAGCTAATTAATCACACATTGACAAGATCTCTTGTGTTGAGACATTTCACAGAGAACATTGGGAGTGCCTTAAGTAACTTCCTCAGGTACATGCTTTTCAAGTGAAGAATAAATTAGTAGGAAATTGGCTGGACAGAAAGGAAACCTTGGAATGGAATTGGAGGTTGGACCAAGCCCAGTGAGACTGGGATTTTTCTTTATCTTTAGAAAAGATGAATTAGCTATTGGTATACCCTTAAAGATCATTTGCAGCATGACAGGAGTGAAAATGCTCATGAGGATGCTTTTTTCATAACCGCGCCTCCAAAATTAGATATCTAAATAATAATTTGACTTTCAAAGATAGTCAGCATTTGACAGCAATCTTTGATTTCTTGCCAGGAAGGGACTGATTCTACTAACACTCAACTATTGCTACACAAGTATATCCACAAAGTTCAAAGGAATTCAGAGGATATACTTATGAACATCTTCACATATATGATGTTTGGAACATATTCATGTCAAAGTTCCTCGATTTCCACAGGGTTTATAATGTGGGGTTTGGCTTTTATTTAATTCTTTACATGAAGTTGTTTCTGAAAATCTCTCCTGCATGCAGGCCTGATTTTATTCCTAATGTATCTGTTTTTTATAACTTTAAGAGATTATGCTCTTTTTAAAAATAAAACAACAAAAAATCCTCTCTCTTTCTTTCATATTACTGAACTTGAAAGGCCTGAAAATTTGCTGACATTTCTCCAGGGTTTGAGGAGTTTCTCAGGAAAGCATTAGAAATTGACATAAGCATTAGTTTTGCAAAAGCTCAGCCAGATGCACTCCTCTGCTAACGGGACTATAAAAAAAATAAATCCTCCGGAAAACCCAGTCAACCCATCCATCAGCCTTGAGCAAGCACACCTCAAAACCAGTTGCAGTTGTGGCTGCAGTAATGGAATAAAGCCTATTGCGACTCCTGGCAGGACTTTACATCCTCTCTCCACCAGATAGTGCTGTTTCTCCACAGAGCTATTGAGGATGCACAGGCCAGGGAAAGGTCAGGAGCTGTCTCGAGGTAACAGGCTGCCCGCGGCTTGCTCGTCCCTCCCTGCCGCGGCCACCGCCACTCTACCTGAAATGGGGCAGGCACGTCTGGGAGGGGTTTGCGGGAGTAAAAGTGTGCCTTCGGAGGGTGCTGTCTGCAGGTGACTGCGTGCTGGTGTTGCCATTGTTGTTATGAGTTAGCAGTTTGATGTAGTCTCTTTCCTAAAGAATGGAAATAGAAGCTGATGCAATTAGTCCGTGCTTTTATGATCTCCCAGGAGTCTTTTCCTTACAGCTTTACAGGACACTGTAACAGTACAGTTGTCTGTCAAGTTAGAGGTGGGACTGAAGCAACACTAAAGAGAGTCAAACACCAACACGCAGACGCTCCTGCAGTTGAGCAGCACAAGTCGGGAGCAGCCCCCGATGCAAAGGTTGTTTGGTCTCAGAGTCCTGAGCAAGGGGGCCTCTACCAGCAAAAATTACTTCTCGGGAGCAGATAGATCTCCTTAACCAGTACTGAGTCTAGGTACCCTGCAGGCCCTCTGTGTCCTTTAAAAAAAAAACACAGCTGGGAAAAATACCTAAAATGTAATTAAACTACAGGGCATGGTTTACTACTCTGCTGTAGCCATTGTAACAGAGCACAGAAATGCATCTGGAATGCTTCTTACTGCCTTTCTGCCAGAGAAATACTGCATGTGCTGTATCTTCCTCTCTTGGCCTCTCTGTGAAAATGAGAAGGAATAGCATTTGTCCTTCAACTCTTAAAGAACAAAATCCTTCCAAATGCACAGAAATTTGATTGAAAACAAATATTTAAAAACCTTTCAAGTGAAAAATGGTACTTGCAGTTGGAATGTTTTTTGCTGTCTGTTACTTAGTTTTTGAGACAATTGAGCCAATATTTTAGATGAACCTTGCAGGAAGCATTGAAATGTTGCTCTATGTACCTGAGTTACTGGATTTTAAGAATACTATTCCAGGGTCCTTCAGTTAAAAACTGCTTAGTGACATAAGTTTTGACACAGATATACTTTCCCAAAGAATAATTAAAAAAAAATCTAAAAATAAATTAAAACAGTACAAGGTTTTTGTATTTTCTTAAGCAATGTAAGGCTGGAGCTGTTTGATCCTAAATGAGCTTATTCATGCTGGCAGACATTTACTCTTAGAAGAAATGATTTGTGAAAACAAACCTTAGCGTGATTCAGTCCATGGAAAAGTACAGATGGCTTGAATTAGATATCAGGGCCTAGCTATGTATGCAGTAGATTCTACATGTAATTAGCCAAATATAAGGCTTATTTATAGTGTTTTGTATGCTGTGTTTTGTCTGCATTCAGACTTTCGTAATGTGCGTGTGTGATCTCACAGAGATGCTAGATCATTAAACTCACCATGGAGACTCTGTTTACCTACCTTAGGCATACAGAATACATGCAGTTGCAGATCTCTTTAAAAATAAACAGAAAAAAATTAAGCAGTATATCAGCACAGATTTTATGTTTTCCAATAAATATCTAAGGAAATGGAGCATATTTTTTACGTTGCTGTTATTGAGAAACAACACAAACACATGCAGATGAAAGATTTATATATTCTGACACACATTGTAAGACAGCTTAATACATACTATTATATGCATTAGGTTGTGAATGGAGGTAGGAGGAAAGGAGCAGGTGCTTCTTGCATTTCTGGTGGGGCCTGTGACTATGGTCCTTTTCATAAATGACATGATAGATGTGTCACGGCTGCTGTGAGCCTAGGAAAGGCTGAATTGCGAAGGAAGACATTTCCCATAATTGGCTCCATACCACAGCTTTGTATCAAACGATTCTACTTGGAGATTGTCAGGATGATAATGAACATGGAGATTTTACTGTACTTCTATTTTGACTAGTAGACTAAGTGGCAACAGGCACCAGAAAGTCTGTCTTCTATTAATGCAAATGCTCTCGTGACCCTTAGGTTTCATTAGTACCACATCTCCTATCTGGAAACTGCTATGGAAGCACAGATACTGGAGCTGTTTCATTAGCTCCAAATATAACATCTGCCTCCTGAGCCATTACCTGCAGAAATCCATAATTATCTGTTCTTTCCTCTCCAGTCAGGAATATCAGGTCCAGATCAAGGACTGGGTGCTCATTCTTTATTTCCTTATTCAACTGGATCCAGGCAATTAAGCTTCTTTCTATACTGCCTGAATCTTCAAAGAACCCCAGCTGCTCTCCCAGGTGCCAGGACTGACCCTTTCTCTTATTTTTTCTGAATTTCCCTTACAGCAAATTCAAATCCCATCAAAGGGCAATGTCCATCCATTTCCTGGTGACTTTCTCACTTAAAAAAAAAAAAAAAAAAAAAAAAATAAAAATCAGTAGCTAAAAATAATTAAGGCAGTCATAATTTTCAACACGGGAAACCATCTCAATCCCGAGTACGTTTGTTCTGACGAGGAGAAAGTCAGGCTACATAAAGCTTCCCAGTCATTTCATACTGTATTCGGTACCACAGTGATGAAAATTGCTGAAATATTTAATGATGTGCAGATAACCTTCAAGAACACAGTATGTGTTTTACCCTTTCAGAGGGGTTCTTTTCTCCCCACTTTCAGTGCGCTTGCAGGGCAGTGGCCACCGCCTGCCCGCGGTGTCCCGCTCAGCGCCAGCTCGGAGCAGTTCGGAGGTGCCGGGGGTTGAGGTGCGGCTCGCACGGGCCAGGTGATCCGCAGCGAACAAAAGGGGCTGGCAGTGACCCACCGCCGCGGGGACACGGGCGGGCAACAGGCGGTTCCTGTCCCAACCCAGGCAGCGCCTCCCGGCCGGGGGAAGGGCGACCGCGGGCCGGGCCGGGCCGGGCCGGGCGGGGCCGGGCCCCGGGAGGCCGCTTCCCCTGGCGGCGGACGGCACTTCCCGGCGCTCGCACACCGCGGGGAAACTCTTCCTCCGGCCCGGCCCGGCCCCCGCTGACGTAGCGGTGTCTCTGCCGCCGCCGCCGCGGCAGGCGGGGGTGGGGGGACGCGGGCAGGGGCTCGGCGATGTCAGGCGGCGGGGCAAGGCCGGGGGTGGGGGGGTCGTTGCCCGTCAGGCTGGGGCAGAGGGGTACCGGGGATCACGGAGAGAAGGGCGAGGGGCTTCCGCCAGAAGCGCCCGGTCCGGCCAGGACCTCGGTGGTCAAGCACGTTAATAAAGGCGCCCGAGAGTGTTTTCTCCCCGCTTGGTTCAATTCACCACTTTACCCTGTTACGAGGCGGAGCGGGGCCGGGGCAGGCAGTGGCCCCGGCGGAAAGCCGCCCGGCGGGTGTGGAGGAGCGGCGAGCCCGGCGCGGGGAGCGCGACCCCCGCCGCCGTTCCCGGCTGGCGGCGGCCGCGCTGCTCCCCCAACAGGCAAAACTTTCTACACTCAAACACACACACCCGGCACGGCCGGGGCTGCCGCCGCCGCACACTCGCTCCACATACACACACACACACACTGACGTCTTTTGCGCATTTCCTGCGCTGGAGCGAGCGGCGGAGCGGCACCGGCAGCAGGCGGGGGCTGCGCGGAGGGAGGCGGCCGGCGGCGGCCGAGGGGAGGCGGCAGGCGGGAGGCGGGCGGGGGGCGGCCGGCGGGAGGCGGGAGGGAGGCGGTGGCGGCTCTGCCCATCGCCAGGGCGGCGGCCGCCCAGCCGGAGCCCGCCGAGACCCGCGCGGGCCGCTCCGCTCCGCTGCCGGCGCCCCCCATGCGCGGGGGTCGCTCCGCTGGGTCCTCGGCCTTGGCGGCGGCGGAGCAGGAGGCGGCGGCGACGCAGGACGGGCGGCTGCGGGCGGCGGCGCGGATGGAAGGTCCCTGGGTGGATGTTTGCTGAGCGGAGGCTGTGCTGTAGGCAGGGCTGGTGGGTCGGCCGGTGTTTCTGATCTGTGTGAGTGTGTGTGTGAGTGCGTGCGTGTGTGTCTCTGTGTGTGTGTGTATGCGTGTGTGTGTATTGTTGTGCGGCGCACGGGCAGGACTGGCGTGTGCGGGAGCCCGGGATCGCGGCTCTGCTTCCTCTGCAAGGACTGATCCAGGATTATGGTCTGGGTGAAGGGAGAAGGCTCTTGCTTACCCCCCGGATTGATTATGCTTGGGTTTTGATTGCATTCGGGGGTGCCTGCAGCCGCGGCCGCCTCCCCCTCCCCGGCGGCCCCCCTCCCTTGTTTTCCGTTAGAAACACGGGCAAGAAAATAAATGTATTCACTGGGTGTCGCAAGAGCAAAGGCTAAATAATCAAAGGTAACAGCAACAGCCAGGCGAAGAGACCCGCACCGTACCCTGCTCCCCCGCTCCCAGACCTGCCCTCTTATTTATTGGCGAGACCTCCCTCCCTCCCTCTCGGTGCGAGTGCGTTGAGCGAGTGTTTGATCCCGGGAAAAGTGCAGCCATCCAGCCATGGTGGTTTTCAATGGCTTGCTGAAAATCAAGATCTGCGAGGCGGTGAATCTGAAACCCACAGCGTGGTCTCTGAGGCATGCAGTGGGTCCCAGGCCACAGACCTTTTTGCTGGACCCTTACATCGCCCTCAATGTGGACGACTCCAGGATCGGGCAGACCTCGACCAAGCAAAAGACCAACAGCCCTGCTTGGAACGATGAATTTGTCACCGACGTTTGTAATGGCAGGAAGATAGAGATGGCTGTTTTCCATGATGCCCCCATCGGGTACGACGATTTTGTAGCTAACTGCACTATACAGTTTGAGGACTTGCTGCAGAACGGGAGCCGTCACTTCGAGGACTGGGTAAGTGCTCACGCTGTGGATACATACATGTACATATGATTTTCAGTGGCACAGCTCTGGATGCAACATCTGTCTTGCAGAGCTAGGTTGCCAAGGGCATGTAATGCCTCTGAAGGCTTTTCATTATTTCCATGCTTTGTTATACTGAGATAGTCATGGTTACTGTATAACTAATGCATGTGGTCTACAGGCGAGGCAAGAAAAAAAATATGCTGAATCTAAGTAAGAGATTTGTAATTGCCATTTCAGTTTCTGAAATTATGTTACATAAATATAAATCTAGTTGTCTTATTGTGTCTGAAAAACCCCAACCAAATGCATCCATAGAGAACATAACCACAAAACCCAGATGCAGCACTTAGACGAGTTTCATCATTTCAAGATAAATGCTCTTGATTAGCCTGGCAGTGATGAGCCTTAAAAATCCAGACCTGACCTCTGATATGAGACACTTCAGGGTCTTCGTGTCACTTGAGAGCTCACTGCATCAACGCTGATGCTCCTCCTTCCTTCCCCCAGATGATCGACACCTTTATGCATGGATCTAACGCAATGCTTCTTCAGATGCCCAAGACTGATAAAAGGGTCCTGGTGGAATTTAGGCCCAACTAGACGAATTCTGTTGTCTGTATACACAATGTGTCTTAACAGCTTCTACAGGCTCTTAAAGATCCAGAGGCTAGTGTGCCTCAGTGAGAGTACAAAAAAGCTAGAAAATCCTTGGTCTGACATACTCAGGTAGTGTGATTTAACAGGGAAAACCCAACCAAACAATAAAGAAACAGGAAACGTGAATATGCACATTTTGCATTTCTGCAGTTGAACGGTTAAATGGTATATCCTTTAAATGAAGTGTATAATAAAACAATAGTAGCTGCTCATCTCATTTTTAGTGTGCCCTGCTTTGACCAGCCTTCTGAAATTATATATGCTCATCTTTTTATGTATTTGTTTTTCACGGTCAGTGATACTAGTCAGGGAAGTGTTTTTTCGTCAAACAGACGAAGAACCCAGGACCAAAGTAAAAATACTGAGAGTTAATAGCTCTGAGTTTCATGTATTCCTTGGGGCTTCTTTACTTAATGCAGTGGTATAAAGAGATGGCAGGATGATGGAAAGGCATGAAAGAGATAGACTCTGATTTTGCTGATTAAGAACTGATTAACTTTGCTGTTAAAACTTTTGTATTTGCACAAAACATATTTTTCACTTTTGCTACCTATGTGTTGCATTCTGATAATTAGGATCTAGATTATTCTGATGCTGTAAAAGCTGCGCATTAGTAAGCTCAGATGGTAAAAGTGGGTGATAGACAGAGGAAAAATAGACATATCAGGAAAAGACAAATGCAGCAGTATTGCAGATATCTTTTACCTGGACTGAATGATAATCAAGTTTGGGCTCTCCTGAAATGAAGTGAGGTTTCATCTTTGAGACCAGTGGGATGAGGACATCATCACAGATTTTTATGTGACAGAAGAATAATTTTGTATTTCTTTCTGTGCGTGGTACATGTTGTGAGTTTGTCTCCAAATCTGGAAGGACCTTGCAGGTTCCAGATGCCAAGTTTGAATTTTGGTAGGACTGGTGTGCTGGGGTGCGTCCTGGGTCTGGTATTTAAGGTGAATTCAAACGTCTGAACACGTTGCCTAGATAAATACTGGAATTTAACAGGTTGAGGCCCATTGTGACCTATGAGGAACTACTTAGCTGAATTGGATAAACGCTGTGTTTTATTGCACCCGGATTCATTGCTGTCCAGCATTCAGTAGGTGGGAGGAGATGAGGGAGTGACTACGCTTGCTGTCTGTTGATGTGACAGAATTGAGGACATGGCAGTGGATCGTAACTAGTCAGCTCAATATAATGCAGCTTCTGAGGCATCACTTACCTTGTTTTGTACTGTAAATCCTCCTAGTTAGGATTGTGTGTATGTGGTACATAGGCAGCATATGCCACCCTCCTTGTATCGCAGTTAGAATAGGTGGGATGGTAAGTATTTATAGGATTGTGTTTTATCCATTCCAAAGTCTTCTTGTTTACTGTGTGTGTCACCGTAATTGTAATACCGAGTGTGTTTATTGAATTGTTAATAGATAAGGACCTCCAGAGAACTGACTCTTACAAAATCGCACTGGTTTTTAGTCTGATTTCATTGAGTTAAAATAAGGCCTGTGGCCATGACATCTCTATATAGAGTCCATACTGAAGTAAATAGATTTATTGATATCTTCATCAGTGTCTGGAGTCTATATTAAAACCTGAAAAAGGAATCGTCTGCAAAGTGAATGGGTTTCACAGTACAAGGAAAATGCACGTGGCCTAAACCAATGTTAGACTAAGATCTGCTGGTACAATACAATTAGTTTTTTCTGTTTAATAAGAGGACTACTTCCTTCATTTCACTCTTGGCATTTAAGACAGATATTTTTGTAGTATTCTTTCTGAACTTTGTAACAAGCATATTAAAAGCAGCAATCACGGGAACCCATTCCTCCTTACTGCCCAAAATATCAAATAAATGCAACCTGAGAAACACACTTTAAGACCATCAAGTCTTTTTATGCCATTCTAAGAGTTCCCTTTAAGCAGTCCTGAAAGTTTGAACTGGGTACACGTACTCTCTGAGTGTGTTTGGTATAATTGCACTGCTGCCCCTTCTTACTTTCAGAATGATGCAATAGTTTTTGCAGGATTGGACTGTCACTGTTAAAATAGGATTGAGAAAATGCTCATATGCTGAGAACAGCTCAATATATTAATATACTGTCAATATATTAATAGCTTTAATGCTTTAGATCTTGTATAATACCGCATGAATTTTTTTAAGGAAATTTCAGTGCTTGTTTTATAGTATCTGCTCTAGGGTTAAGCTTATGTTTCTAGGTTCTTGTAAGAAGTCCAGAATGAAAAAATATTCACAAAACAATAATTTTTTTTTCCCTGAAAAGAAACTGTTTTTCTCTTTATCCAACTCACCTGCTTTGATTGACTTTTCCCATTGTGCAAATCCTTGTATTTTTTCTGAGATGAGTTTTTTAGGAAAATGCTGGATATTTTTCTTATTGTTAGGCCTGTGCTATATACTGATGCCATGGTTACAGTGGAAACACTAATGATAAACAAGTACAAAGCTTGAAATCATGAGAGCATCTATTGTATTAGCACAAGCCAAATAGATAGGCACAATCATGGTTTATTTCATCTACAGAGTGTTCAGCAGTTGCAAAATTGTTTTTTAAGCTTATGATAGGTATACTCACTGAAATATATATATATGTATATATATAAAAAGAAAATTAGTCGAAGCTGTGCCCTGAAACGAGGATTCAGATTTTACCGGATAGAAGCTTTTCAACAAAATGTACAGTTTTGTAGGGATTTTGTAAGAGGAATATAAAATATTTGTTTGGGTTTCTAAAATAGTTATAGTGACAATAAAAAGATGGCTGCTTTTCCAGTGGTGCATCAATACAGACATAACACAGTAAAAGTGTCAGTTTTGCAGATTTTTTTATTCATGGCTGCGCTGCAGTTTTAAAGAGAACTTTGGATTTATGACATTACAGGCTTTTCTGCAAGAGCAGAAAATGTCATACAGAATGGCACCAAGTATTCAAGAGGATGCTAGTGAATTTATGCTTTGGAAAACAGAAAATACAGAACAATAAACAAGCTGCAAGTCCTGATTGAAAAACAAGCTAGCAACTTGACAGCTCTGGATATATTTTTTTAAGTTAGGTAATTCAGGTGATAATAAAGTATGTCTTTATCTAGCTTTCTTACATGTGGCATATGTAAATGATTCACTTGAATTGGCAGTGGAGCTACATTTTAATCAGTAGAATTGAGATCAAGAAGGAAAATTCCATTGATATTTAGCCTTGTGGTTGCACTCTGGTGAATTAGCATGATCAGTGTTTATATGTGTCAATGATTGGTAGTATGGGTTCTGAGTCTACTTTGCAGAGTTGACGATAGATGAAATCAATGGGATTGGACGTGTGCCAAAGACTCCATCTAAGGGTCTTAGCCAGTAGCCAGGCTGTACACGAGGAAACCTATTGAGTCGTCCTAAGAAATCGTTTTTCTGGCTGAGTAGCAGGACTCACTAAATCAGTCAGGACATCGCAACGCTTAGCAAGAAGAGCCTCTATTTCCACTGAAAATATTTTACAGCTATATTTAGGTTAATGAAACAAGTTTAATTTTCTGCTGTCTTAAAAAAATCCCTATCTCTGTCAGGAAAAAAATAAAACGTAGGTTTCAGTGAGCTTTTCTTGACTAAAATAGCTTCCATGCCATTTTTTTTCACTTCAGTGCTGCCTCTTAAGATCTAAATTTAAAACATTATACTTTTTGAAAAGCATCCTTTCATATTTCCATTTTCTCAATGTGAAGTTAGTCATGCAACTGCGCCACCATTGCATAAAGGAAGTTTATTATGAATTAATGCAATATTTCAGTAGCAAGTTGATGATAAATTATGGGAAATGGCATGTGGAAGGAGTACACTCTTTTACATACTTGCTGAACTGTTGAGTTACATATTTTTATGTAATGTTTATAGTGTACTATTGAATACATTTTCATATTGGAAGGACTGGGTCCTTAAGTTTCAGTCAGCACAGTTAATCACCTAGGTTATTGGAGCTCTGAATGTTACCTGAAAGGCAGTAGGAGGGGAGGGATTAAAGCTCTTCTGAGTCCTTGGTCCTGTGAGCTGTCCATGAATGTGAGAAGTCATACTGTCTCCTTCTGGTCCCTCTAATCTGAATTAACTGGCAAGACTCATTAGGTGCTTTTTTTCCTTTTTTATTACTGCCATTTCTGTTGTTGGAATGGGAACTCCTTTCAGTCAGCAGGTGATCTGTTGTAGCTGGCAGACAGAGAATGCAATTGTCATCATTTTAGTGGAGGTCACCCTGTGCGGTAACCTCTGCTTGTGCCGTACACTGCTGAGTGCTGGCATTGGGCTGGCAGCGTGTGACTGTAATACATTTTCATTTTTATTTTCATCTACTGGCTGAATTTATCTGTTCTGGTGGTGTTGAAAGGCCTAGGATTTTGCTTGCAAAAACTTTACATCTCATCTAAACTGCGGTTCATGGGCTGCTGAAAAGCTTTGTTATTGGAAGCATATTTGTTGAAATGAAAGGGAAATTGCTGTCCTGTTTGATACATTTCTGCATGACAAGGCTGTCACGAAGTAAGGTCTGTCAGTTTGGGGGGACAAAGGTGAGACATCTACAGGGACTCAGCAGGGTTTCACAGAGACTCTGTAATTGTGAGGGTGAGTGATTGACAAGGGGAGCTAGGAGATTTTGGAGAAAACTCTGTACAGATAGGGATCTTCCTTGCCTTCTCCCCCATTCTGTCTCCCTCCTGCGCCTCCTCTTTTCCCTCTCTGCTGGGGATGTAGTACAGTCACACATAGCTCACCCACTATCTTGTATCAATCCGTTTCTACAGCTGCATAAATCTACTCCTACTGCCTGCTAGAAATGTTCTCTCCTAACCGCTCCTGCTTACCTGCAGTGCTTCCCAGCCTGCTGAGAAGCAATAGAGGGGGAAAATGCTGCCTCTGCGGTTGTTACTGCAGGGAGAGAGAAAGGGCAAAGTGGGGAAAGGAAGAGATGAGGCATGGAGAGAAACCTGGAGGAGGATAACGAATAGTTGCTGCTGCACCACGTACTCCAACTGCCCTTTTGGCAACAGCAGAAAGCTACACATGTAGGAGACAGGGATGAGCTGGCATAGGCAAATTGACTACTTGAAGGCCGTATGTTGCTCACTGACCTGCTTTTGGTTGTTGTTGGGGTTTTGGGGTTTTTTTTTGGTGTTTTTTTTTTTTTTGTTTGTTTGTTTGTTTGTTTTTGCCTGCTTTGCTCAGTGTATAGCTTTTGAAGTCTCACTTCAGATGTGAAAAAATTGCTTAGGGCATGAAAAGTGTGTAGTGGAGCATGCATTTCACTTAGCCCTGAATTCTCATAGCTTTAGGTCAGGATTTGATCCCACCTCTGATCAGAATCTTATGCTATTGCTGCTAATAGCAATACTCATACGAAGTTCCGCATAGTGAAAATAATTGTACCAAACTCTGGAAAGTATTTGTTAGAACAAAGTTACCAGAAACAGAGTCTATTTCAAAGGTACTGATTCAAATCTAGACTTTAGGAAATGTCTAAGTGGGGTGAAAATGATTCCTGCGTGTCTTTCTCGTACCAGTTTTTAGACAGGGCATTTCATTATTCCATCTCAGGTGGACACTATGCAGAACTTCATGGTTGTGAGTAAACCACTGATCTTACTGGGTTCACTTGGATTCATTCAGGCCTGTGTTTAAATTCTTTCCTCAATAGGGCCCTGTGTTCCAAAGGAAAATGGAGAATAAATAACATTAACAACATCCTTTACTTGTATTTTGCTCTTATTGGTTTATTACTCTTATGGCAACCTTGCATATGCAAATCTTGTTTCTGCTTTTCTCTAGTATCAAACTAAATGTCTGTCCTCCCAGTTAAAAAATCTTTAAATGTTGCCAAAATGAGGGCTCGTTTTAAGTTGTAATTGTAGGACTTGGCAACTAAATGTGATTATTTTCCACTCCCTAACTAAACTTTCATTTAAATGAACTTCTGGGGGATTTTCAGGTCTTGAGGTGAGGCTGTGAATACAATTTGTAAAACGTTAGAGGCAGGAGCATTTTTGCTTGGAATTGGATGGTTGAATTCAGTTCTGCTTTATCTAGTGCTATCTTAATCTCTTTTCTCTCACCCCAATTGTTAAGAGAGGTTTTGGAAACAATAGGTGTGAAAGTAATAGGAAATTTTTGGTCAGAGAGGACTGAGAAGAGACTTTCCCTCTATCCGTATGGAAAGGTAGAGCTGGAACTGTCTGGATATGGAGTAAGATCAGAAGTCCAAGGACAGCTTGGAAAACTGCCAGTTTGGGTTGTGGGGGATCGAACAAGCCTTTTGGCCAAGCTATCCAGAGCAAAACCTGGGGTTATTTTGCACGTCCTTTTGAGTGAAATTTTAGCAGTTACAGGGGTTTTAACTGTTTAGGGGCAAAGCAGTCATTACAGAAGGCTGACAAAAATTTTTAACCTTGTGTTTGTGAACACTCTCCTATTTGGCAGGCGGTCAGTAGACAATTTAAAAAGTATATTCAGCAATATTAATATGAAACTGCAGCTGTAAAGCTAATAAGCAATTCTACAGATTGGGTAACTTTCATGGCAATATGTACTTTGCACTATATTTTAGTGAAGAAAATGCAAATTAATATGATGTTAAAACCTCTGCAAAAGTATTATCTACTCTGATCATTATTCACAGTCACTAGCTTGAATTGCTAGTAAAATTGATTTCTGAGTGTCCTCTCACATTCCTGCAAGAGTTAAAAAATCTTACATTATCATTGCTATGATTTAACAGAAGTTACAGAAGCCAAGATTTCACATATTTCTGAATAGCACAACTAAAAAACCTGGAGATATTGGCATGTTCCCATTAAATATAACAGGAGTTTTAATGTTTATTTTATTGGAAGCAGTGTTTGAGAAATGCTACACAGTTCTAAGAGTTTTTCCCCACTGAACTCTGTAGGGCTTGAATTGCTGAAGGGCAGAAATAAAGAAAGACCATTGCTTTTAGAATCAAAAAAGGCAGAGTTTGGTTCCATCGGAGGCTTGCAGGCAGCCATTTCTGCCTTATATCGGCTAACTTGAGCTGATTTAATTGTTCCAGACAATAGAATCATTTTGCTTGTTTCTGGTGTCCTGCTGGGCAGTTTCATCACAGGCAGGAACAAAAAAGCATGAATAATGGCTAGATGCTACCAAATAAATTTCACGTCTGCACTGTTTGAACAGCAAGCCATCGTTGTATCTCTGTATCTTGAATGAAGAGTAGGGAAACTTAATACTTAGTGTTCCCAGCTTAGTATCTTTCAGTGTTTAAGAGTATAAGTATGTTACAAGCCTCTTATCATGAGGGACCGGGATTTCTTATGCACTTCAGAACTCTTCAGTCTTAGGTACATTGGCCTTTTCAGTATTACTAAAAGATAATTGGCTTTGACAGTGTTAATATTTGTATTTAGAGATTGATATGGCAGCAGTGCAGCAGATGCAATGGTGGTGGAAACTTGAAGGAAAGACTGATGCATAATTTGCATAGGTGATGGGGAAATGCCTGGAATTGCTTTTCTTTGTCTCACAGATTAAAATCCAGCAAGACAGTAGTGTTTTCTTCTTCCTTGTTTTCTTTCAGTTTCCACTTTGTCATCTGTTGTCTGTATGCTGCCATTCTCCATTTTTCTTTATCTGTTCTGGCTTCAAGATAGTAAAGGGTGACCTTTAAAATATTGCATAAGATTTTGATGTTGGCAATATTAGCAGGCTACGTGAATGAAATGTCCTGCTATAGATCTCTGTATGGATCTGTTGCAAGTACAGTTTTCTTGCTGGGATTGAATTTATCCATTGCATAAGTCTTTGAGGCATCTGTCGACGTCCCTGTGTTTCAAGGTGAGATTGATCCACTGTCTTTGAAAACGATGTCTGAGAATGTGTTGGCTAAAGAAAGGCTAAAAGTCATTCATGCTGTGTCCACTTTGTTTTCTTTCTTAAGTGGTTGTAGTCAGATTTATTGAGGAATCTTTTCTTTTTCTTTTCTTTTCCTCTTGAGTTTCATTGCTTTTTCCTTCCTTGTAACCCCATAGTGCCTTGGCGCCTCTTGGACGTTTGACCTCATGGCCCACTTTTCTCCTTAATCTACCACTATCACCTTGTACTCAAGTTGCTACACCTTGTACTCAAGTCCCAGCTGTCTGTTGTAACTTTTCCTTCATTTTTTCTTGTTATTACTTGCCTCCAGTCTGAGGCCTTCCCTTTTTTTTTGTGATTCTGGTGGACCAGTAAGCTCCTCATATCAGTAGGACTCAGAAGCATCTCCAGTGTGTGAAGTTCTATGGCATTTGCCCAGCCGCTGTCACCCAGAGCATGTCCCTGCTGTGCTTCTCAGCAAGCAGCAGGGAGCTGATTATACTGGTGGCTGTCGGAGCGCTTATTTTCAGTCAGGAGTGACGCACTGAGTTTCCAGTCAGTTATACTACAGAAGTGTTTGAAGGAATAAATGTAATATGGTAGCTTTGAACTTCAGGCAAAATGGTTTTAGCAGACTCAGTGGGGTGTTGAAGGAATATGATCTATCCATGAAAACTGGACTCTCCCAAGCAGTGGAAACACTGTTACAAAATTTTAGTTGAAACTGATTGTTGGGATTTTCAGGAACTCCTAATCACGGAAAATACCTAGTATTGTTTGGTATTTTTGTTTTATATAAGGAGAAATTATGGTTTCTGTATTCAACAGATTGCAGTCCAAGCACAAGACAAAAAGGCAGACTGGGGAAGCCAAAAGAAATATTAGGAAAATGCTTACCAATGTGAAAGGCTATGGCAGTTGTTTAACAGCAACTTCTCAGCTCAGCTTTGCTTGCTGTCCTTAAATCAAAATCTCAAGGGAAGAGGCAATAGTGGAAAATTTGCTAGAGATACTTGAAGATCCTTTTGCTTTGCATATAGTGGTGTTTCTCTTCAAGGAGTTGACAGGTTTAGAGGGACATCCCTTACGATCTAGTCCATGATTCCCAAATTTCTAGTTGTTTCTGTGTATCCCATGGAGCTATAAGAGTGTTTGGGATGACCCACTTTTTCTGTATAATTGTACGAAAGCTGGTATTAATTGTAACATTACATTCAAACTTTTTTCTTTCTCAGTAGGTGGGCTAGAGCACTACCAGTACAATAATCAAATTCAGACAGAATATCCAGGGGCAACAGTGTGTACTAATGTCACTGGGCTGAGATAAGCTTTGTTAAGTTTTATCCCACACCTTTATTTCTTGTGCCAGCAAGTTCTCAGAGCCATGTCAAGGGTCTGAGAGGAAGAAAGAGGAAAAAAGGATTTTGTTAACACCTCATAATGATTTTGTAGAAGTGTTATCCATTGAATCAAGAGCAAGTGACAGCACTTTTCACCTAAAGAGCCAAATCTTGTAGATTTTTCTGATAACCTTTACACAAATATATATATATATACACATATACACATACACACATATATATATATGGAACTTTAAAAAGAGTATTAGTTTACTGATCATATTTAGGAGGTAGCTTTGCATATGCATTTTTATAAGGCCATGTAAAAAGTCTTAAAATAAAAATTCAGATAAACTTATTTTTAGCAATTCTGTGGTGCATTAGCAACCCAGACACCACGACCTAGACAAGTCCCTGTGATCTCTTTAGGTGCTCTTTTCTTGCCAGTTTACACTCATTCTTCGCACCTGCTTTGCTCCTTAGTTACAAGATGCCTTGGGTAGGGGATAGCGTGTTACCTTCTTGGATACATCATTTAGTAGAAATGTGGGGTCCTGTTTTCAAAAGGTGTTCACTTTACTACAGTAGTATGGTATAAAAAATAAATCACGTGCAGTTGACCTTTGTTCATTGTAGCCCAGAGCAGTGCAAATAACTCAGAAACTTTTCTGTTTGTTGGTAAGTAGATGTGTGAATAAGCAAAAATCAATATGCCTTAAACAAACAAACAAAAATTGTAATTCTGTAGTGAATTCCATCCACTAATGACTGGAGGGCAGACGGAGCAGAAGTTGTCTTGCATACAGATTCAAAGCTGATGTTCCTATATTGATTTTAATGGGAAGTTCTTTGATGTTCTCTGTTGCTGAAACTGTTGAGAGTATGTGTATCATTAGGTTGCATACATAGTGATTCATCTGTGCTACTAGCTAGTTATATCACCAGGAAATGAGTTCCTTCCGTGTTTAATACTGAACTTGTGTTTCTCAAAATTGAGACCTACGGTAAATTTTTCAGATATGTGAAAGTTACATGAAGAATTTAGGCTTATGATTCAGTAGCCTTTTGAAAGTGTTATCCAACTGTTTTTTTCATCAGTGGTTATTTCAGTATCATATCTATAGTAAACTCAGCTTCTACACTGTGTACAAGTGAGTGTTGTGAACTGCTTATGAACACGTTGGTCAGAAGTGTCGGTTCTGAGCAACAAGCCTTCTCTTCAGTTTGCTATGTGTGTGTTGTTTTGGAAGTGATATTACTAAAAAAACTCAACAAATCCAAGCCTTAACATTTCAGCTTCCCCCTCCTCCCAGATACTTCATTAATAAGACTGTATTAGTAAATAATTGGATATTTGAACAAATAAAATGAAACTGATCTCTAGCCTTATTTGAATGTACTCTGGACATCGAACTGACAGTCTCTGACATGTTATAGCCATTATACTTGGTTTAAAATGTGTGCACTGTTTTGCTGTAACAGTGTTATTAATACCATAAAGCTTTCAAAATCCTTAGTGTTTTCTAAAGTTTAGCCTTTTTAAAATCAGATTTAAAATCAGATGTTAAGTGTGAGAATGTAATTTTCTCTCTCATGCTTTTCCTGGAAGACTGAGGTTAAAAAAAAAAGCACCTGACTGAAACGGAAGGCAGGCAGAGCGAGAAGTTGGGGCAGCTCTGGTGAAGCCTTTTCTCCCTACAGCAGTGTCCTGCTGGACTGTATGGGCTTCTTCTCTTTGAGACCTGGACATAATTGTGGCAGTGATCAGCAAGATATATTACAGGCCAAATGTTTTTGTAGAACAGCCAAAAAGTTTGCAGCTCTTCCAGCAACTGTGAATCAGCCCTGCACCCTATTTGTAGACTCACAAGTAAAATCTGCTTCCTAGCAGCAACATGCTGATCTGTAGAACCCCTATATATAAGATTTATGCACAGTTAATCAACTTTATGATGCAAACAGTATGACATCTTGGAGACATTTTATGCACCTGTGAAAATGTACTTGATGCTAGTGATATCCCAGTAAGACAGGACTGAAGTGCTGAAACCTTGTCAGAACATGGATGCATACATTCTGGCAGGGGGACAGTTTTGAATGTAGAGTTATTAGTTTCTCTTTGATAACACTCAGAATGTGTTAGGCTGTGTAGAAACAGAAAGTTTATAGTTTATTCCAGGAGGAACTTATGCTGTAACATAAGAAAAGTTATCTAACTTTTGGAGTGGGCTGGTGTGTTTATCAAGATAGAAGTGGCCTGCAAAAGCCGTGAAAAATGCATAACAAAATAAAAAAATCTATGCTTTTCAGGACAGAAGTATGCAAAAAAAAATAAATTACATCTTACTGCAACTTTGAAAAAATGTATTTGATGGCCCTTGAGGAAGCAGTAGTTTTCTGAGTAGTTAAGGGAGAGTGTTTTTGTTCCCATGAGTCAGCAGAGAAAGAGGCTGAAGCTTGTGTGTCAAACCAAGGAACATGTAAATATGACTGATGGTCAACAAAGTGGAGCCACTTTGTTATAGGCCAGTTCATACAAATAAGGAAGATCATTTTTGCAGCAGGCTTTATTTAAATAGAAATTTCAGAATGTCATAACAGGTCCCAACAAAAAATAACCATCAGCAGCATTGCTTGGTTTTCTTTAGTGTTTATGGTAACAGGTAAGGTTGGTGAATTAATTTTCACAGTGCACAAAGTGTTCCTGATCCTGGTTGCATTATGGTCTGAAGTTTTAGTGAGCTGAGAGATAATGTGTAATAACTTCATTATAATCTTGCATGCTGTGAACTGGTCAGACAAGTTGTAACATACTTAGTTGTTCTGCATCTTTGTGATACAGCATGTTATCTCGTCTTTCTTCTGTAATTATTGCCTTGATTTCCCTTCACATAATTCCTTCAAACAAATGAGTGTATCAGTAATGGAAATAATGGGATGGGCATTCACTCATAATAATGAGTGAATACCTCATAATAAGGTATAAAATCTTATAAAATTAATAATCCAACCTTTTATATCAGTGTTTCCAAAAGAGGCCTTTGTCTGCTTTAGGTTTACGTGTAGTGATACATAGATCTTATCTGTCTCAGGTAGTAATGAAACTCGTTAGCAAAATATCTGAGTCCAGAGAATCTTGAATACAGTCATCTTCACAGTACTCCTAAGAGGAAATGTAATGGATGTAGAAACAGTATTTCTCCATGTTACCCAGAAGTATGGCACAAGAATTACTGTCTTACTCTGTCAGCTTTGCGGTGGAAGTATCAGAATCAGACTTCCGTTTGAGTTAATCATTTGAAGAAACAGGACATTTAATTTAACATTTTGTAGGGCCTCGTCTTTGTGGAAAGGCTTAGGATCCTACAGCTCGAGTGGTGTGAAGAGGGAGTAAGTACAGCTGGTGTGTCCTGTGGAACAGCTGTGCAGTGCAGCAAAGCCTTATAGCCCAACACCTGAGTGTGTTTATAAAACATATGCAGTGAGATTATATTGGTGTTGCCTGCCTGGTAAACTGCTGGCGTGTAGTTTACACAGGGTTGTCCCTGGTTTTGAAAAAGCCACAGATTCACTACTCCGGATATGCAGGCAAGGCTTGGGGTTAACATAGTGTGCTTCAGGATTGATCCTGGGTGGAATAAATTTGATGCAGATTATAGAAACTGGGGCTTTATGAATTTGAAGAAGGGAGATTCTGGGGAAATTAAAAAGAGGTGTGAGTTTAGTTAACAGAGTTGCTTTGCAAAGTTATTTATTATTTATTGTGTTTGGAGCTCAAATGAAGTGGGGGTAAGGATGCAACATACCCATTGCCATCCTTGCGCACCGAAGAAGTGACATTCTGTTTGGTTGCTTGATATTGTGGATAGTATTGAGCTCGCTGATCACTGTAAATTTAACAGCTGGACTTGTAAGTGTAATAAAGCTTTTTACTTAGAGTTCTCTCCTCTGAAAGGTATTGTGCAGATGCTACAGAAAGTTTTAAAATGTGGATTGCTAAGGCTGATCGTACTAAAAGTAGCCAGTGATGGGAATGTGGTATTACTTGAAGCTGAAGGCATTGGATTCCAAAAGTGGTGAATTTAAGGCTCCAGTTACTTAGGGTTTTCATCTGTTTATGAGAACATACTTTAAACTCGCAACTTGTGCATTTCTATTTGCCTATCCAAAATTTAATAATGACTTTACAGTACACTGGTCAGTGATCTACAGCAGAAAACCAGTACCCTTGGAATATTCTTATGGATTTGCTTTGTATTTCAAATGCATGTGGCTTATGACATTCAAGTAGAATAGCAGCTTAAGAGAGTATGTTAATTGCTTTATTTCCTACTGAAGGCTTACAATACTGTGACACCTTTGACTGCAGAGAAGCTACAATTTTCTTGCATAGGAAATATGAAAAGACATGGTGCCCAGATACAACCAATTATCTTCAAATTCTCCTGATGTCTTAAGTTTCCTGGATAAGTAACATTGACTAGGGATGACCTTTTAAAAGACAGAATATTTGAATAGATACTGGAATTAGATGAATACTAGATAAATACAGTTTTGTTTATTAATATTGTTGGCAGGTCCACTGTACAATGTGAGATCAGTCATCATCACTTCAGCATGAAGTTAACATTTGTGTCCTCACTTCTTAAAAATATGCAAGTAGCATGTTAGATATTCATCTCAAGTCTGTCATATCTCAGCAGCAGAAAAGAGAGCATATGGGAGGGGTACCCAGCTGTCCTGAAAGTACCCTTGCTTACAAACTAGGTTCCTGCTAAGAGCTGTAATCAAAGAACTTGGGTATATACCTCCTTTGTGCCTCAAAATGTCATCTGCCCCGAAGCTCTCATCTCACATCCCAGGGCTTGCATTTTCAAAACCACAGGCTCAATGCTATTTTGCTTTAATCCTACTATTCTAAGGGATACTGCTTTTCCAGTTCCACTTCTCTCTTGTACCTTACTCTCCCAGTGGTTCTTGCAATGACTGTCTCATTGGTTGCTCTTAGCATCTCCTCAGTTGAGAAGTACCTCACTTTTGCTCCTGGCAGAGTCATGGCGACAGACTGCATTTATCAAATCTCCTAGCCTGATTTAAAAAAAATTAAATAAAAGGTTTTGGCTCAGAATAACTGGAATACATGAGGAAGCAAAGGGTTGAAAGTATTTATCTTCTTTTATTTGGCTATATATTTCCAACTCGTTCTGGATCTTCTTTCCTATTAGGAATCAGGACAGGAAAGGCCGTTCTCCACCACCTGTGTATTCTCTTGATCTCTTTTTTCCCCTGGTGAAAGTGAGACTGGTAGCAGCTTTAGTTACAGTTAACATATTTAATCACCAGAAAGCCTAATTTGAAGACCTACTTTGTTACACTGTGTTTCCCAGTGGCTCCATCCAAGTGTGAGACAGGTATGATGGGTAAAACACATTAAGGCAGTGCGTATGTGTCATAGAAAGAGGTTATATTGATTGGAAGATGTTTGTAAGCCTCCCCTTTTAGGGTCTTCTGAAAGATAACTGTGTGACAGCAGATGCAGAAGCAAAATATGTTACTGACAAAGAACAAAAGCAAGTTCTGTCAGGTATTTCAAGGACAGTTGAGTTATTACTGGCTCTTATTAACATGCCTGAAAAAAATAATGTTCTTTGCTTCAGCTGGGTGGCCCTCAGAAAGGGGAGAGATTCTTTCCTGCCTTTTGAAATCATCAAAGAATATGAGAGTAATCATTTCCAAAGTTATCTCTATGTCGGAAAGCCTCGCTGTTCAGGATAAGCCAGGGTAAACAAAGGACAAATAGGAAGTGACTTCTAAAAAGTATGGATTTGAACCTGTGAGGTGCTGAGTGTCTCCAATGAAATGCTGAGCTTGCTTGAGTTCCAGTAAGTTTGTGGTTCTTGGTTCCTGTCAGGATCAAGTCCTAAGATTAGAACTATTCTCTGAGGTAAAATTAGGTTACTGCTGTCAGCTTTTTTTAACTGCCAATATTGCTTGCACTGCATCTCATCAGTGCTCTGTATGTACACAGACATGTACAGCACTTGAGTAAAGATAGAAGCTGATCTACAGGGACTGTATCACTTCTACATTTGCATTGTTTGTCTGCTGTACTAATTAGAACTCTGATATGAAAATGAGACATCAAGAGGGTGAAGCAAAATACCAGATGCTTACCAGCAAAATGAAGATCCTTTTGCTGTCGTGCTTAGGAGCATTTTTACATGGTTTCCCTGTGTAGAGTAAAATAATGCCAAATTTGTGTAGTACTTTACATCAATAAATTCCTGAGTGAATACCAATTCGATGAATGTATTGAATATTTAACCAAGACCTTTGGATAGGGAAGCATGTACTGTTGTAGTCCTTCACTTTCAGATGAATTGCAAAGCCCTTCACAGTGTTGACTTTCAGTGGAACCATTCATGTTGTGTTGGTACCTCAATACACCATGTCATGCATGGAGATTCAGAGCTTTGGACGTTTGAATTAAGTGACTCCTCTCCCACTAGTACATACTTTACTGTCCCTATGAGGTTAATTTGCTACCAATGACTGCAGTCATTGTTGGCATTATTTGAACCAAGGGTGGGTATAATGAGACTTTACTGCTTAAGGGGAAACTGTTTCTTTACAGTATTTTTTAGAAGTTACATAAGGAAATCTATATGCTCTAAGAATGAACTGAGAAAGGTACATACAACAGTCAGACTGATTCAGTCCTCTCATAATTTATTGCTGTTATGCTCAGCAAGTGGCTAAAATTTTTGCATCTGGTTATTGCGGTGTGTAGAAATCAAACTCTCATCTGAAATGATACTGAAGTTTTTAATGGCATGACAGATATGAGGGATGGTTCCTTTGTTTTTGTTTTTTTTTTTTTTTTTTTTTTTTCTGAAATACTAAATATGTGCTAATCTTGTATAGAAAGCTTGGATCCACCTATAATTAAAGGAATTTTGATTATATTATACCTTTCCCAGGAGTTGTGTGTTGCTCTATTTTTTGTGACTTCAATAGAACTTGTGTGTTCATTGACCCTGCCAGTATATGGGTTATAAACAGAGGCAAAGGGGAGGAAAAAGAAACAGTGCTTAATTCTACCAAAGCTCCTGCCTCGGGCTTCAGTGCTCAAAGTTTCATCAAACAGGTTCTTCTACCTCTGTTTCCTCATTCTTTGTGAGGAGAGTCAAGCTGACCATGCTTAATTAATCACGAGGCTTCAGAGCCTTTCTTATGCTCCAGAGGAGACTGCCTCCGTGCCTCTGGAATGACAGTACCCAGGAAATATCTAAAGTACAGATCCTGAGCTACGGTTCTTTGGGCCAGGGGATTGTTTGCTAGGGCAGATTTTTTCACCTGGTCCATGGTGACACCTTCTGGGAGGCCACAGGGAGTCTATACCAAATTTAGTGAGCAAGAAGGGGAGTTACTTCTTTGTAGGGGGAGGCAGTCACCTGTCAAATCTGGGGAGCCGTGTTTCCCATTTTGCAATGATGCAAATCATCTGGGAAATTATGCAAGGGACAAGCCTGGGAAATACAGTATATTCTTTAATATACAGAAATCTTTAGAGGTCAATATTTCATAATCATGACATCACCATGTGGGATAAGTCAGTATTTTTTAGCCAGTTTTTCTCACCTTACCTAAAGGATGATCTTAACACTGAAAAGCAATGCTGAGAGGGGAGCTGTGCTGGTAGTTGCATTTCTAACCTCCTTTAGGTTGTAGACTGCCTGTTATATCTTCTTGATCCCAAGTATGTAGTGTACAGGACTCCCCTGAAAAGTACTGATAAGGATAACTTCCTTTGAAACATTTGCAGGCTGTTCTTTGAATCTCTCGGTTCTCAGTGTAAAAATAAATGTGCTTGAGACTGCCTACTCTGAGAAAAGGCCAGACCAAATCTTTCTCTTCAGTATACAGATCAGGTCAAAATGAGTCAACTAAAAGTGATCAATCAAACAGACAATACAACTGCCTTTCCTGAAGCCAGACCTGTAGGCATCAAAAGTTGTGAAAGATCTTGTTTTGTTTTGTTTTGTTTGTTTGTTTACCAGTAAAGTGAATAAATAACTGTGATATTTTTGTCCTGCAGACTATCAGCTTTAGAGCTTTAAAAGTACCTTTGTTGGTTTTGAACATTAGGGCTAAATGTTCCTGTTGTGTCCCCCCCCCCCCCCCCCCCCAAATGTTTTAAAGAATAAAGAGAGCCAGGTAAATATTGTCCTTTTGCATAGCATCTGTGGAATAAAGGATAGATGAAGAGGTACGCTCTCTGCAACTCTTACTTCTCTTTTAGCTCAGGAAGATGATTAATCAGTAAATAGTGATAACTCAGTTAGTTTGGATTGGGTCATCTGGTGGCTCTGAAGCCCCTCTCTGGAGGACAAATGAGTTGGAAGCCTTGTGGGAAGGTTTCACATGGGAGAAAATCTCCTGCAAGGTAACATGGAGCACAGGGGTGGAATGTTGTTTGGAGATTTTTTTAAAACTTGAGTGCTTATCTGGAGGTCTGACTGAAAACTGAGTCCTTCTCCTCTTAAATGAGTAAAGCTCCCTCCTCCTCCTTTCCTCACCACCTTGTTTTCTAATGGAGAGTGTGAATAAAAGCTGTCCAGGCTGTTGGTCCTGCTAGATGGTGTTGCCTGAGTAGGGAGAGGGGGAAGAGGAAAACTGGGATCATAATTGCAACATCAAAAAAAAAAAAAAAAGTAGCATCTGAAGTACCTAAGTATTACCCCAGGGAAATGCATGTCCCTGATAAATGAGCCTTGGTATTCTTGCCAAAGTGCTTATGATAAGCTTATCATCACAGGCCATGTACAAACCACTGGGGTTTTAATGAACCAGTCTGTGTGAGTGTGATCCTGTAACCTGGGCTAAAAGACTATACTCACAAGATGTACTGGAAGGTTATTTGGTTATACCAAAATTCTTCCACACTGATGATTTATGAAATTTGCTTGTACAGACAACTGAATCTTTGGCACCAAGGCCTTAGTATGTTAACTACAAAATTGTGTAGTCTTTTCTGATACCTCCAGCCCCAATACGTACCTCATCCTCAGGTGATGATGCGTCTAAATATGGGCTAGATGGAGGCTAAGCAGGGGTTAGGCCACTACCCTGTCCTTCCTGCTCTGGCCATTCAGTAGTTGCCCACTAGGAGGTTTCTTGCACCTTGATTCAGTGTGTTTTGTGGGGGTTGCTGGAAGATTTCCTCGCTCTGCAAACCTCTGACAGGAGCATGGTGGTTCCTGTTTTCTATCTGAGGCTGCCAGAGGTAGCAGTTGTAAGTACAGTATGGATTGAAAACTATTCTTTCCCAGCTGTGGTGTGTGATCATCGACTGCTTTGATTAACCAGTTCTGGGTTTTGAAGTGAGACATTGTTTTTCCATTCTTTGTAGTGTTTTTGGCAAGGGGTGGAGAAAATATAGTCATAGCTCTCTTTTCTCTCTCTGTTTTGTTTTCTGCTCTCTGTGCTCCAGCACAAAATGAAATGGTTTTCAAATAAACCAAATATTAAAACTAAAAAGTACTTTATATTCCCTTCTCACAGAGTTTGTGTGAAGATAAATAGGAACAGATTGTATTGGGAAAATACTACTTTTGCCCCGCTCCTTAAAATAAAGCAATCCCTCCTTTATTGAAGTTTTCTGCAAGTAAACCACAAGCAGAGAGACTAAGTACAGCCAGCTACAGGATGATAGCCTTGTTTTTGTTGTTGCTGGGCTTTGGGGGTTTTTAATTGCAGATTTAGCCATTACAAATTGAACCGCTAAAAACGCATCAATGTTATTTTGAAAATTCACAGCAGATTCAGCTCAGACCAGGAAGTGAGGTGTTGTCCTTTTAAAGCCTGATATACTGAAAAGGGTATTTCTGACGCATGACCTTCAGTGAACAGGAATTCCTCTACTCCAAATCTCATCCTTACCATGAACTTCACTGCAACAATTCATCCTCTCACAGCTGTGTGGAAAGTGACATATTGTGGAAAAAAGGGCCCAACTCTGAGAGATTTTATCATATTTTCTAAAATAAGTAGCAAGACCTTGCAAAATATATATCATGAGTTTTTGCTGAAATGGTTTTTATGCAAATAAATGTAATTTTAAGTTGCAAGAGGTTTTTTTTTTTAGTAGAGTTCATTAGCTGTTAACTAAATAACTGATTAGATTGTTAAAATCTGCATAACTATCGAATCGTAAATATGACAATAGAAACTGCTGGGGCTTAGGTTTTTTGAAAATCTGGATTGAATTTTGAGTGGTGAATATTTGAAACTCCACAGTGAAAAAAATTTGGCTCTATAGGCACTTTTTGTATATGTTTGCTTTCACTTTTTTTCTCCGTTTTCTTTTGTGCGTGCTCTCTCTCTGCCTTCAGTTTAAAGACAGTGAAAGAGCACTTAGTATCTGGAAGGTTTGAGAACTAGTCAAAAATGTTTTCATGATTCTAGCAGGTATGATGCCATGCTCAGCCTGTGGTGGAGTGAATTAGCAGTAACAATTTTGTGCGGATACTGAATATTACTGCTGTTAAATGCATGCAAAAACACAGCCTTTTTACCAGATACAGACTGTGGAAGGCATTGAATTGAAACCTCTTTGGAGCAGGACAGGGAAGAATCTGGCAGGCATTTCTTTTAGGACTCTGCACTTCGAGAATTTGCCAGTTCCTGCTGTTTTACAGCCCAGATTTGCTAACCTCCAGGACATACGGCAAGGCCTACTTTTTTCTTCTGGTTCTTTGTCAAAGTGGGTGTTGGCTAGAGCTAGATAAGGATGAAGATGGCATATGTTGCTGAGATTGCTCTGTTTTTGCTTTTGCTTTTGTTTAGTTTGCTGGATTATTTTATTTAACCTGAGGCAATGTATTTCTAATGTTTGATTTTAAAAGCTTGCCAGTGACAGATCACAGAGCAACATTCCATTGTTTGAGCAAGAAAATGAATAAATAATAGTTTTGTAAGTAAATTTCCCTATAAATGTTTTGCAGCTGCTAATGATGTAAAACCTGTGTTATTTTTATATATAGGATCTAATAAATATATAAGAAAATTTTCCTCTAAGGAAAACTATTTTTCAAAAACAAGTGAATGAAGTGGATCCAAATAAATGTAACTGATAAGCCCTAATGTAGTGAAATTAAAAATCCTGCTGGACTTTCAGGTATATTAGGAGAAGGGAGTGTGACATAGGTGTCATAGTAGATGCTGACACTTGCGGGCAGTAACAGTGCAGATCCATCACTAGAGATCTTTGATCATAGGCCAGTTTTTGCCTTCATTCATAGACTGGGGATGAAATATCAAAGTTTGAATCAAAGTAAGGGCTTGGACAATCATATACCTGGAGAGATAGTGCTATAGCCCTGTGTGAGAGATATGTAGGCATAGTGTCAGACAGTACTCATTTTTAGGTACTATGGTGTTGCTCATACGAGTTCAATGTTGTGTCATTGTAGTTAATAAACTTCTGACAGTTAGTTTTACCCAGATTGTTTTAAAAAGTAATTAAAAATTAATCTATTGAGGTACAGAGCTGAATAGTATTTTAAAACATTGGAAAAATAAAGTTTATGGTGTCTCAATACCAAAATTTATGAATAGATATAAACCTTACTTTAAAAAGTCTATGTAATATGACTGTGCAGAAAATGTTCTAGCTTAATTATAGTAATGTGCCTCGAATTTTCCAATGGGGTCATTTATTTTGAGTATTATGTCTCGTCTCTTATTACTGTAACTACGAATAAGCCTGTTGTTGGGTATGTGTTGTCTAAACGTTGCGCGTAACTTTCCTGGAATTTGTAAAGCTATTCTGTTTGACATTAGTTGACATACCTTGTTTGCAGCCCTTGTAATCCAAAAATAAAATATTTATGTGTCTCTAGTAGCAAACTACGAAGTACCATATTAAGAACAGCCATATACGGCCTGGCTCTGTAAGATGCTGAGTGTTGTTGATTCCCCTTAGCTCAGCAATTGCATTTACATGTGTCTTAGAACCTGGTGGAACTACTCTGAAGCTACAGCTTTGAAACCAGAATCTTCATCTGGCTTGTCTGTACAAGGCAGACAGAGACTACGTTGCGGTTGAGGCGCCACTGTGTCAAGTAGACATGAACAAAGATGTTGGCTGATATGACCTGGTGACTGGGAAGAGTTGCTACCACTTGAGTGCCAAAGCAAGTGGAGCTACTGGAAGAAAGCTGGAGCTTTTAGAAAGATTTATGGAAGGGAAAGGTGTTCCATTTCTCAGAAGGGGGACTTCCTTCTGGCCACGCCCAGGGGCTTGGGGGAATTGCTTGGCAGGCTGGAGGAGTAGGCATTGGCCAGGTACACAGAGATTTACACACACAGGGAGTGCATGATCCCCCAGGTGTTTGGCTGTAGGAGAGTTATGCTGATTGGTAGGCACACAGGCTACAAATATTGCACTTTTTCAATGTTTTATTTGCTTTATTTGGATGTCCAATTAAATATTTGTTTTAATGCCTAGCTGAGGATTTTATTTTTCCAATTTTTTTTTTTCTCTTGTGTGAGAAGAAAGGGAAGGAGGCATGGGGAAGGCTGGTGGGTGTTCAACCTGTCTAAGGCTTCTGAAGTATTTTGAGGATTTTCTTCCAAGAAGAATACTCTGCCAGCCATATGGTCTGTCAAATAGTATTTTACTCTTTAGTGCAGAGAGATTTGTTTATATATATCTTTCCCCATCCTATCTCCTTTTTTTTTTCTCTAATTTGAATACTTTTATTTTGGGGTATTAGTAATAAGAAATCCTCTAAAAATTATGCCAGCTTTATGCCGTAGGGTTAGCAAATCAGGTGAGCAGAGGTAGCAGGGGAATTTAAAATGGCTCTCAGTGCTACTCATCCATAGCCAGAGGTTTAGGAGGAATAAAACATAGCTGTATTGGAGTTAGTTGTGCCCTTTACTTTCATGTTGTGTTACCTTTTTTAGCATGAAAAGGCTGAATATAGATGGAAGAGAAATAAGATGAGTGCTGCTTGTGTAATTTTTGTGTCATGGTGAATTCACCTCTTGATATTCTATCTTGGCACAAAAAAATGTAAATTTCTTACTGAACCTGGAGCTACACTGTAATATGGTGCTTTACTTGGAGGCAGGTAACATTATCTTTTGTTTAGTATCTTTCCACGGGAATTAGTTGCTGGTTGGTGGAAAAGTAAGGAATCATATTAACCCCAAATGAAAATGGGTTAATAGTTACGGTGACTCAAAACAAAGCTGGTTTAGGCTTTAAAGGTGCAACCAGAGTGCTACCAAACAGACTCTTCCTCTTACTGCACCACGATTTCTTCCTTTATAAGGGTTTAGAGGAACTCTGAGAGGAAGCCTTGCCGTGGTAGGTGCTGCTGAGTCAGTCCCATAGGAAACCAGTGAGAGGAAACACGGCAGGGCTGCTGTGAGAAATACACTCTTACTGCAGATCATGACTGGGGACTAATGCAGTGAGGAAGCAGCTCCCATCTCTCATGCTCTTTAGAAAGACGCAGTGAAGTTATCTGGCAGTGGGGCATGATAGTGAACCTATCCCTTGGTCCCTTTGTGGCTGTGGGGAGTGAAGTGCTGGGGGAAGATTGGACAGGGAGAGGCCATTTCAGGACATACAACCTGCAGAGCTGTCTGCAACTTCTTATGGTAATGGACATTTTAGTATTATGCTCTAACTTCATGCTGGTTGTTGGGGAACTATACAGCCTGCCTTCCCTGCTTCCTGACTGGTCCTTGTGAGAGCACTTGTTTTTAGGGACATGTGATTTCTTGAAGATTAACCCTTTTGCCATTTAGCTTTCGAAATTTCCTTCTGATGGAGATGTATGAGTTAAAACTCATATCATTTGCACTTTTGTTCAAAGCATTCCTGGAACAACCCTTTGCAATGGACACTTGGATTATTTTAAAACTTGCTTTTTCAAGAAGTGAAGACAATTGAAAAATAAGCCTTATAAAGTTGTATTTTTTGTTCTTTGGCAAATAAGAACTAAATTGCTCAACTAATATGTTGAGCAACATATTAGAAAATACATTTATTTATATTTTTCATTGTAAAGATCACTGCACCAATGTTAACTTCAGATTTTGAAAAAGTCTTAGGAACCTAGGAGAGGGGTACTGACCAATTCACTTTTTAAAAATGAAAATGTTTAATCGCTAAATGAGCAAAAATACGTATTTTCTATGTATAGCAAATTTCTAAGCCAAATAGCACACTCTATAGAATTTTATGTATTGTGTGTCTTTGACTGATTCACGTGAATGCTAATGCTCTGCTTCTTTCCACTGCTTCATTTCTGCCAAGAACTGTTTTAGCTTTTTAAGCAGTCCAGCAATATAAAACTGAAAAGAGGAGATTCCTTGATTTGCAAGGCCCAAATAGCAACGTCTTCATGTATTTTATGTTTTTCTTATTACACGTATCTATATATTATTAATTAATGTTTGTTTGGGTTGAGAAATATTGGTAGTATAGCATTGATACTGTTTTGGTTTTAGTTCATTCCTATCTTTGTTCTTTTAAATGTAGCCATCCTAAAATTTTGCCTAGAAAACCTTATACCACATTGCAGCATAGTTTTGTCAATGTAACCACTGTTTAGTGAGCTCAACCAATGTGACCAAGCCACTAACGTATATGCTGTATAGGTCCAATTGTCTATAAAATACGAAATTATGTACAGCGTATGCTATTTTAATTAAAACATCCAGACAGTGTCCAGCCAACTTGAGTATTTCCATGCATGGTACTATATTTCTCTTACCTTTTTTTTTTTTTTAGCTGGAGAGTAGAGAGAGACAAATCCTTTCTGGGTTGGGTGGTTTAGCAGTTGTGGTTAGATGCTAGTGTGCAGAATACCTCTGCTGTCAGTAGCCTAGAGAGGTGTGGGAATCCTTGTCAGTTTTTCTGCTGCAGTTTGATTCACATATAAAATGCCATACCCATGTCATGCTGTATAGCTGGTCAAACGCTTGTGGGTGTTGGTGTGTGTGCCAAAGACGAATTTTGCCTGGATGATAGCATGATAAATCATTAGTGTAGTTTCCATTGTCCATGGAATGAAGCTATAAATTCCTTGGCAGTCAGGGTTACCTGGAGACTAATATAAAGGTTGCTAGTATAAAGGTAGCTTGTTACTTCAGATCTGCAGCTGTGCCAAGAAGCAAGGCTAATGATTTGCACTCCCAAGTTCAAGAGAAAGCCAGATCAGCAAGCTGGAGACCTCAAACCTATCCTATTTATTCCATCTGGTGAGGACATTTTTCTTAATCCAGTTCTTATTTTGGAAATACTGATCTGTTGCAGTTTTTTCAGTAGAGTGGCTGTTTTCACATAATTTACAAAGCAGAAATATTTATGAGGTCCTGGGTGGAATTACCACTCCCAGCCAGCAGCTTGTGATGGGAGCGGTTCAATGGCATGCAGGAGTGCACTTTCAAGGCCGTGTTTCTTTGCTGACCGTGGGATTCTGTGTCACATCTGAGCAGCCCGACCATGTTACTGTTCAGGGGCAAATCTCTCTTGTCTTCCTAAGGGCAAGTGGTTTAGTCTTAATGCACGGTAGAACAAGTTTGAAATTTTAACAGGAAGAAGGAGGGAAACCGTTTTCTGACCAGCTTTGTGCAGCAGTTAGTGCCACAGATGTAATATATAAGCAAAAAAACACCCAACAAACCCTGAATCGTTTTAATAGGCATTTCACACACACACACACACAAAAAACAAAACAAAAACTGCCTCAAAGAACAAATGACATGATACCCATTTTTTTTCTGGTAAATAGTTTAACTTGAGAGGGAGTAGAGAGAGAGATTAATGTGTAATAGTTGAGTAGTACACAGGTTTCACATATCCTTGATCACTTTTATCTGCTCCAAGCACGTATCAGCAAAGAAAATATCTATTTTGTCGCATCAGATGATATGCATGCATTCTCTACTTTCTCTGTGGTGTGAGGTAAATCTCTGACACTGGGGTGTGCAGAAGACAAGAAGTGGAAAAAGAAACAATGAAGGCAGGTGGAGTAACTGTAAAGAAGAATGAAGATGGGATGTTTCCCTGCAGAACAGTCTCATCAAAGTATCAGTAATTCTCTTCAAGTTCTAGAAGTCGCTGATGTGGTGTTTTCAGTCTTATGAACTGGAATGTCTAATTGGCTCCTATCTGAGGTTTACTCATCCCTAGCAATTAAAAGAAGCAATTAAAGAATTTAATTCCTGAATTCCAAGATGTCGAGTATTGCAATTTTTACTGTTACTTGTACAAGTGATGTTATGGTCTGGGCGCCAAAAATCCATTACTTTGGTATTATACAAGCAGTAACAAGTTTAAATGACTCTCTTGTGTGTGGTGGACACAATGGATGTCTAGGACAGGTTCAGCTAAGTTTTGAGGTGGCTTTAGCTTTTTGCAGAGAAGTCAGATGTCTACATGAGAGGTAGAGGTCAGAGCCTTACATCAGAAAGCCAGATATTACAGTCATTGGCAAGCTTTTCATTGGATGCTGGAGGCAAACCTGTATTCTCCTGGGTTATGTATCAATACAAGCATTTATACTGTTTGATACTGACTCTTCTACTACTGTAGCTGATAAGATGATAGAAAGAACTACGCAGATGTTCTGTGACTGGTAAGTCTTCCAGACTTACCTAGACCCACACAATGCAAGTTTCAGTTCATGTTTACACAGCTCCTTTAATTTAGGCAGTTTGAATTTAAACATTAGAGGGTGTGGTGAGGGTGTGACTGAGCATAATCTTGCACACTGTAACGTGTGTAGTCTTTGATTTTAGGCTCTTGAAACTCTAGGTGTGCTCTTGGAAGGACCCATTGCCAAGTCTTACACAGCTTTTACTAGTTGGTGTAAAACTTGCTTAAAAGAGGGAAGAGGATTAATTTCTTTGACACATATACCTAGAGCTGAGTTACTGGTGCACCAGTTCAGTGTTTCCTGGGGTAGGTATACTAAAACCAAACTAGGGGAAATCATCATAAATTTCAAGCGGCACAGTCAGATATCTGAACCTTTCTTATTAATATCATAACATAAACATTTGTAACCTAATCAAGGCTATTTCTGAAGACGTTCTAGTTGAGGCTTTGGATTTTGGATATTCTTACTAAGAGAAATTTCTACAGAAAACCACCAATAGTCATAGGCATAATGCCTGCAGAAAAGGGCTATCTTATGAATGATCCTTTGTACTTATGTTCTAGTTAAGCTAATCAAATCTTCTTTTAAGGTACCAAAATGAGCAGAGATGAATTGCTATAATGAAATGCAGGAAAAAGCTATTTGTCCTCTGATTTCAGCTTCTTTATGTAACTCTTTACCTAATTTTGAATTTAACCTAGAAGTAATTATTTTTACATTAAGGAGTCTTTTAATTTTGCGGGAGTCCCATACTTGCATGCTAAAAGAAGATACTTCTAGAAAACAGTGACCTTTTTAGAAGTTTGTTGCATGCTTAAATAATTTAAGAATCTGAATAATTTTGAGGCTGCCAGTCTAGTACCTTTTATAGTTGTGACTCAGTTTCTTGATACAATTTTTTTGGGTTTTTTTGGAAGCCAAATGCCATCTTTTAAGATAGTCTTGTTCACACTAGAGCTTGGGTTAATTTCTTCTTCAATTTGCATCTTTTAACAATGAAGGGAATCTCCAACACTGTCGCTGGCATGTGAAAGAATAACACCATCTGTTCCCCTTGAGAACCTGAATTGTATTGCTTGATGCCCAACCTCTGATTGTGAGTTTTTTCCTGGTTTCATTTAAGATTCTAGGTGATGACTCTGATATTATGGATTTTGTTATTTAGCAGCAGTGTGTAATGATAATAGCAAGCATAAATGCACGTGTAATGTTCAGAAAGTAGTCTAATTCAGAATTTTGATGTGACTCAGAATGATGAGTAACATACCTAAGCTTCCTTGCTGCACATGCATAGCAGGTTATGAGTTCAGTTAAATCATATGATAATCTTGTCCATGGAAAGCAACTGCTGAGAGCACTGCAACCAGATACCATAGTATTTCTTCGAAAGGAAGTTATTTATTTGTTAGGGACACTGTATAAAGCATGTGTTATTTCTTGTGTTCCTGGTCCAGTGTTCATGTTTGTCTCCTGTTTCATTCTCTGCTTGGACCAAGTGTACTGCTTGTAAGCTGCTTCTGCTTCTTTTGTTTTGTATTCACCTCTTCTCCCCTGTTTCACTGTGTTCCAGCACAACCTCTGTTGCTGTGTTCCCAAACTACGCTAAAATACTTTTTCTTTCTTCAAGGTTTCTTGTGAAGCTGGTCTGTGAGGAGCAGAGCTTGCAAAAGTGTGTAAACTGCAAGAGATAGCCCATAGAACATGTGATGTAGGATGCATCCATGCAGAATTGTGTTAAACCTTTAGGATGGTAAAGCTGTAAATGCAGGTTCTAAATTCCTGGTGAGGGAGGAAGTGAAAAATAATGTTGTTGTGTTCTAAACTATTTTGGCAGAAACTTAAAAAAAAAAAAGTACACCTTCACGGATATGAATATAAAAAGAAAAATATTGAGTGAAATTCTATTTTCAGTGAAATGAGTAGCAAAGTTTTGAGGATTTCCTTTGATTAGTGGCAGTTTGCCTGAACTTCAGTGGAACCAGGATTTCACTCTTCATTTTTACCACTTTTCGTATTGAAGGATTCCACATTGATTCTTTGTTACTAGATATGCTGAGATATTGGTGAGATACATTTTTTTTTTTGTGCTAGAAGGTAAAGCTGAGTAGCTCACATAAATATATAGAATAATTTTAAAAATACTCCTAATTTCCTGTCTTGAAGCTTTTGTGAGATTCTTTAAGCAGAGTTCTTCAGCTATTTCCCCTTTATATTAAAAAACAGCGTCCAAGTCCTGCCAACACGAACAAATGAGAACTTTTAATTATTATGGATATCAGGTTTCTTATTCTTCTGAAAAGTAACATCTGCAGTAGCATAGTTGTCAGTGAATTCGATTTGTAATTTCCACTGAGTTGTTAGGAACTGCAGAATTTCATATGAGAATGTACAGGAGGTAAACGTGAAATAATGGATCCTGGAAACAAAAATGCTCCGTTACAAGTTGCTTCTGCTGTCTGTGTGTTTTAACTAAGTAAAGCAGAAGCAAAAAGAGGTTTTGGGTGTTGTGCTTTTGTCCCTGCATTCCCTTCATCAATCTGAACTGGTAGGTTCTTTGGGAAGCCAATAGGGCAGCTGTGCGGGAGCTGAAAGCTACTGCCATAGAGTCCTTTGTGTTGCTCCTTCAGGGATGGTTCCGTCGATTTTTTTTTCTACTCTACACCCAGTATCAGATTTGGCTGGGGTGACTTATCACCCTTACTGTCTTTTCACATACCCGTTTTTCATATTTAAAGTGTACCTAGGTCTAGACATTCTTGACTTGAGTTAGGAACACTTCACAGCTGTGAAATTTGCCTGAACACCTATGACTAAAAATGGTCTAATTTGCAGAATTGGAGGGAACTGTGCACTCAGAATTACTAAGCTGATAAATTTAGATGCATTGGCAGGTAGCTTGTTTTTTCTGTCCCAGATCTCCTTCTCAAGACAGAAAGGCCGTGTCAATAATTCATTAAATAAATCCTTATGAATAAATTAAATTAATATTTTCCATATCAAATTACGTTGAGTAGAATGAACTTGTGGAAATATTCCTACTGGCTTTAGTGGACATAGAGGAGTCACCCTTCAAGAAATAAACCATGACAATTAATAACAAGTTTTTCTTAAGCTCCTTGAAAAAGAGCTGTGTTGCATATCTTAAAAGAAGGTTGTCAACTGTGAGGAGGAATCAGAGTAGGAGTGCATGAAGTGGTGCCAAAAAATAGTGTAGTGTTTATACTGACTTGCTTGCAGTGGAGACCTTGGGTTTATACCAACCCAGCAGATTACAATCAGTTCCAATTGTAATGTCCCTAAAATAGTCCTCTAAACTGAAAGTTTTAATGAAGTTGTTTCCCTGACATATTTTTTGCACATAGAGCTTTTGAGAGGTTAAAACCAGTCACTGCCTCATAGCGTGGTTAGCACACAGAGGGTGCAGGTCTTCTGCCTTTCTGCTGGCAGTGAGAAGAGAGCAGGGTAATCACGTTTTGTTCACTTGTAATCCTGTAGCAGAGTTGTTTCAGAGGTGTTTCAGAAGGTAGATGATTTGTGCATTCTTTGCTGTTACAAGTTTGAGTCTTGCAGCTCCCTTATCTAAGATTATGCTTACTCAAATAACAACTGCACTACTTTTAAGCTGTTTTAAGCTGACATATTAAGCAAACCAATGCATAGAAATTGCTGCTTGAAATTCTGTTTCGAATGTGCAAGATAGGTGGGTAGCAAAAGAGGTATCTCAGTATGCTAATTTTTATGTCTATTTTCTGGCGCTTTGGGACACTTTTGGTGTACTCTGGAAAACTTGGATTCATAAGAAAGTAGATTCACAGAACTAGTGAACATTTCTTCTGTTTAATCTTTTTAATACCTTATTAGGATAAAACGATACAGTAACAGTTATTTGCATAAGCAAAAGTGTTAATAAATACTGGTCAGTTGTATGGAATGGTTGGATTCTTTTTTATTCCAGATATATAGTTTATGTAACAGTTACATAAAAGCCACTCTCCAAAAAGGAACTCTAGTGTGGAACCTATTTATTCTACAATACAGATTCTGGAAGCACTTTTCTGGGTTTATCTCACTGTAATGATGCAATCTGTAACTTAATTAGAGTATTAATTTTCTTTGAAAGTTTTCAAGCATTTCTAACCATAGTAGTTACATGTAGCATGATATGTCAAACCACACTCTTGTTACCACTGGCTTGTAATACAAGAGAAAATTATTGGTTAACATCATCATTTTCTGAGGAATGCCAGTATAGGTCATAATACTAGTTCTTTTGAAGTTCATCTGTATTTGTGTGGCTTACTGACTTTCAATGACTTGTTGAATTAAGGTAAGAGAATAATATTTGTAATATTGTGAAAATATGTGGGATTCAATGGGCATCTTATTGCAATAGTGTCCAGTTGTAACAGCACATTAAGACAATGAGGAAGAAGTACTTAGAGTAGAAATTACATTTGTTGGTATGTTGCATTGTCACATTTGTACCTTATTGTGTAACTGTTATATTGTACGTGTTTGGGTGCAAAAATGAAATGTTTGTAAGTCCCAGTAGCAATATTCTTATTGGCTTAAGTGGTGCAGATTGAGTACAGTGGTGCCCAGTGCAAAAGCCAATATGGACTGGAATGTAGGAAGAGGTAATACTATGCAAGGAGTGATAATACAATAACTCTCTCATGGCAAATTTTGCTAATATGAAATTATTTCATTAAAAACGTAGGTTTTTAATAGAAGACTTATAAAATTACAATGTCTTTTGGAAGGTTATACAACAATATATAGGATTCTTCATTGCCATATAAAAGCAGTTGCTGTTTCAGCTTGTGATGTTTTCAGTAACAGCCCAGTGATTACTACACATGCCATCTCTTAAAGGATTTTTCATGAAAATTATGAGACACAACTGTGCTACTCAAAAAACACATTTCTGAGACATCTTCACTATGGGAAATCATGCTGAATAATACATCTTGCACAAATTGATGCTGGACATCTCTTTCTAAGGGAGTGATTGTGCATGCTTTGAAGAATTTGAGGTGGCACAAAATATCTTAGCACATAGAAAGGGCTTTCAACCTCTTGGCACATTTGGTATCAGCTAGCTGAACAATGAGCTCTTTTTGATATTTTCAATCTCTTTCACACATCTCTGTGTGTGAAACTTCTAACTGGAAGGAAGATATTCAAGGCCCTTGATCCTTACAGGAAAGTACTTTATTGTTTGAAGAGAACACAGATTAAAGAAAATTTCTAGCTAGAATAATTACTATTCTGTCTAGGTGAGGACGTAAACCCCAAACATTTTTGTATACTTACATATTTTAATTTACTTCACCTTGAAAATTAACAAAAAGCATTTTTCTTGAAATAAAAATTCAGCATATGTTTCTTTTAGATCAGAGCATTGGTTTTACACAGGTTGGTTAAATAACTAGTGCAGAACACTTTCATAAAGTATTCTGCATTTTGGAAAATACAACTTCAATAAAAACAATATGAATAAGAGCCATATTCGTAAGTAAGGTCTGATACTATGAGTCTGTACCTTTGACAATTAAGCTGCCTGTTTGTAACATTTTACAGGATTCTTCTCCTGAAAAAATTATAATCCTGAAGGAGGTTTCTTTTGCTTCTACTTCTTAAGGCATTTGCTAATCAATATTTTTAAATGAAGAGAGCTGAATGACTGTCCTGTAGTTTTTGAATGTCAAGTATCTGTAAAATAAAGTTCTTCTTAAAGTCTAATTAATAGAATATTTCGGTAATTAGCTGAAATAGCTTTAAGCCTTAAAATACAGTAAGAAACTGTTCATTTGTAATTAATCACATAAGATGGTATTAAACATCATTTGAAGAAATTAAAGGTCTTGAACAGAACTTCATCTCAAGCCATGCTGGAACAAATGTAGAATTGTTTGAAAATTTTAGATACTTGTCATTATCATCTGAAAAGTTTCACCAGAGAGGCAAAATTACATAGCTCAAATAAACATGTGAGTTTACATACACAAGAATTGTTAATTGGCAAATTTGCAAGCAAGTTGGAAATTTTCTGCTGTAAATAGAGCTGGACTTTAGTCTATCCCTATTGCCAGAGAAGTATACCAAATCCAGAATAATGAATTCAAGCTCATTTTGAATCTGCACCAAAGCCCATTGCCAGTCAGAGCAGTTCTGTACTGGTCAGTAGAATATGTAAGTGGTGCAGACATGGGGTTAAGGACAACACTTTCTTGGATAATTGCATTCCCGTGCCTTAAATAATGTTAGTCCTTATGCCACCTTGGTTATCAAAGAAAGAGTATAATATCGTCACATGCAAGTTTTATAGTAGTCATGAGTAAAATTAATATTGCAAGTTAGAAAGAAGCTTCCAGTCACATAAGGAGGGAAGCTAAGGAAGAGTGTTCTTGACCTGATGGTGTGGCAAGATGGAAGGGCTGTTTTGGAGATGGAAAGTAATAATTTTTTTCAACTAAGATAGGAAAATTCCAGGATATAGAAAACTGAGTTTGTTATATCCTTGGCTAATTGATGTATTGGTGTCTCTCAGTGTCATTGAAAGAGGGCACTGGTTTTGTTTCCATCCTTGCCTAATTATATAAATTACATGTTGTTTGGCTTCTGATGGTCACCTCTGAAAGCTGGAACAAAAATCTTTTTAATCTTTGAAACATATTTTTGCTTCTGACATTTTTTTTAACCTCTCCTAAGTTTGGACAAATGTCTCAGTTAGAAACACACAGCACTCAGACTATGGTTGTGCTGTTCAAGTCATTCAGACTGTTTAGTTGTACCGTATGTTTATGCCACCTGTTATACTGATTGATGTTTCTGAGGCTAGGGAGTGTTTTTAGGCCTGACTGTACTTGCAGAGATATGATCTACTTCATGACCATCCAGGTTGGGAGATTTGGGTTGGGTTTAGTTTGGTTTTGTTTGTGTTTTGTTTTGGTTTTTTGTTTGTTTGTTTTTGTTGGTTTTTTGTTTTGTTGTTGTTGTTGTTTTGTTTTGTTTTTTTTAAACCTGTCTAGTCTTTCAAAGATATTCAGGCTATCTCTGGTTCCCTCCATCTCTCTGGAATCTACCTTTTGTACTTTAGAAGTCTTGGTTTTGCAAAATTTCAATCTATTTTTTATCACCTTCTTGAAAATACTTTATCTACGAATTTCTGTTAAATGGAAGAGGGTGCTCAGACAAATAGGCAGAGGACTACCATGTGTTTTATCTGAAGAGGATTGAAGTGATCTACAGAATCATAGAATCACAGAATGTGCTGAATTGGAAGGGACCCACAAGGATCATCAAGTCCAGCCCTTAGCCCTGCACGCAGGACCATCCCTAAGAGTCACACCATGTGCCTGAGAATCCATCTCATCTCTGCTGCTGCCTAAGTGTCAGTGCTTCTCTCCTCAGTTCTTGAATTCAACTGGAATACCAGTTTTTATTTTTAATTTGAGGCACATCTTGCATGAAATTCATTTAGTGTTTTAGTCAGTCCTTTGTGTGTGTGGAAATATGAGTGGATATAAAGTTCAGTTCAAAACTACATAAGACTGTAGCCAAAAATTGTGTTTCATCTGCAAAATGCCATTTAAAAGGAGTGATTTCACAGGATGACACAGATGCTGTTGTTGTGTGTATCTGACAAGACCAATGAATTTCATGCAGAGAGATGTGTTTTTCTTCTGTTCACTGTTAAAATTCCTACTTGAAATATGTCCTTAATATTTAACAGATTTTACTCTTTTTCTTGTTGTTTTTTTTTTTTTCAGTGTACTTTAAAATTCCGACATTGCTATGCCATGATCTTTGCTTTCAGCCAAATCTTCTCTTAGCTTCCTTAGCCAGTCTGTAGTGTGAAACAATGTGTGCACTTGCATTTAGTATTCCTCAAGGCTGGGATTTCAGATGCTGCTACTCTATCTTGGATCAGTTAACATAATGTGGAGACCACGGTCTTGTTTCCATTTCGCTATGCTAAGAATTTTCCATATTCATAAGTTGAAAATTGTTCTTGAAATGCAGTCCTTCGTAAGTGTGTGTGTTTTTCCCATGTATCGTGTTTGTTAACAGATTGCATGAAGCAGTGCCAGACATAAAAAGCCCTATGAAATACATTTCTTTTGAATATCAATTCCTTGGAGCTGGAGCTTTGATGTATGTTCAGGGCTCTGTCAGCTATCTTCTTCTGTAATAGCTAGTGAGCCTTTCATCTCTGCTTTTACTTCTCATGCCCACTTGCAGAGTGAGGAGGACAGCGACTGGTAATTTGTATTGTATTATCTTTTCATTATAGCTGCAGCAGCATGGTCTAATTGGCAGCCAGAAGCCCATGAAGTTAGTCTTTCTGTCGCCTTCCACTCATTTTTTTCTGTCTTTTGAAGAAGTGCGGTTGAGCTTCTTTAGCAACAGTGCTTCCATGTAAATGAGAAGGAGAAAGGGCCTTCCTGCAATATGTATGGTCTCCACAGTGTTGCCACGAAAATCATTTATGACTTCTTGGCATCTGTGTCCTGGAGACCACGTTCAGCAGACTTCAAAGTAGGCACCACGCCATCTAAACAGACGGGAATTAATGTAAGCGTTGGATATAGATGGTACGGACATGATTCCCAGTTGCAAATGTTACAAAATGTTGTGCTGAACTTCTACCTCTGGATATAAAGGATTTGTTGCAAATCCAGCTCAGTGAAGAGTTGGCTTTGCGGTATTAGAAATTTAAGTCTTGGATCAGCTGTGCCATTTGCAATGCTGAAAAAGGTTGTGAAGTTGCTCAGAGGAACTTGTTTGTATTTTTGGAGGAGTTCCCACAAGCAATAGATGAAAATAAGCATCTCTGGTGTTTACCATTCTCATATAAATAAATTGTATTGTGAAGCCACTGTGGAAGAAAAGAATTATTTTATGTTTTTTGTGCCTGAAAATAGGGATGGCAATTCACTGGGAATCAAATGAACTTCATCCAGCTTATCAAACTTGTCTGTTCCCTTATGTAACATGATGGTTATTTAGAGTGAAAGCTTCTTTTCTTTTCTCTGCTCTTTTTGTCCTATATTTTTCCTACTGCCTGTTTGGTAGAGCTGATGGATGCTTTCCTAGTCCTTGCTGACAACAGATGTTTTTTTGCTTCCTGTGTTCTAGGCAGTCTCTTAATTCTTCCAAGGCTTCTTCCAAGTCCCACCAAACTGAATTTCATCTCTCCTACTAGAGTTTGTGTAGGCCCTACTGTGTTCTGGAAGTTTTTTCAGGAACTTTTTCCACTCTACATCCGAACTTGAGGTGTAACAATACGTATCCTGAGTGATCTGAGTAGAGGTGTCCAGTGATGAGCATTGCTCTGAATTCTGAAATGAAAAAGCATCTGTGGGAGAAGTGGTGGCATCACCAGTCTTACGCTGTGAAAAGTGCAGAGATATGAGTTGACTGTGGGCCCATTTACAGTCATGGGGAGAGAGGCTGTGTTGGAAGTCAGATGCAGGGCCTATCTCTCAGTGTTCTCTGCAGTGTAGAGGATATGACCTAAATCCTATTCGTTTTCTCCTTTTACAACACAAAGGGATTAGAATATGTATTTATACTGGAAGTCAGCTCCTTTTCCACATGATCAGATTATTTATCTTTTACATCCTGCCAAAAGTGAACAGAATGCCATTTGTTTGTTTATTTGGCATTTCTAAACTATCTTTTAAAATAATTTCTTTTGAGAAGAAACATCCCCCAAATTGTTAGTTTTCTTACAGCATGTCTAGTCCAGATAATTTTAACAAAAAGTTGATGTTAACTGGATCATCCACTGAGGTCTTGGCTCTCATTCAGCCTGTACAGATGTTCTTTTAGACTCTTATCCTGTCTAGATAATGGGAAGCATGCCTAGTAAGCAACTGTGGAGCATGTTAGCATAATTCACGTAATTCGCAGTACCTCAGCATTCAGCCTGGGGCTGCAGATTCTAAAAATAGAACAACAGATTCTGCACAGCTTAATCCTACCTGCTTGTTAGCCATTATCTTCTTAATAAGGAACTGAGCAGCTACCCTCTGTATGTTGAGAATCTTTCACTCAAATGGTTTTACTTTTCGTTTGGGAATGAGACTGAGGCTTTGGCCATCTTCGTTAGCAAAGTGTTTTGGATATGTGTGTGCTGATACTAAAACACTTATAGCTAGATGCAGCTTTTAGGATTTCTTTTTTAGTTTATGTATACTCAACACAAAGAGGACCAGATGTTGCTTAGTAAAACAGGAATAAATTAAGTGGGTGAGATGTTGTGATTTTTTAAAACTTTTCGTTTCAGTTTTTCCTTGGGCAGTTGTGTTCGATAAAGGTGAGATTGTCATCTCTCTTTAAGGACAAGCGGGTTGTAGGGAAAGATGCAGGGAGTTTACAGACAGCTTTTCACTCATGCCATGTTATTATTATGTTGAGGGCTTTTGCCAAGGCAAAAGAGATTTACGCATGCTTAAGTGAAAATAGTACATGAGAATGGCAACCAAAAATATTTATGGCAACAAGTTGAGAAACTAACAGCTTGAGTTTAATTCCTGCAACCTCCAGAGATAACTTTTATGATTTCTCAAATGCACCTTGCCTGTTTAATTTTGTTGGTGTTTTTTATAGGGTTTTGGGCCTGATTTCTGTGACGCAGAGAGGTTATGGTTTCCGTTACCTCTTTCTAAACTCTGTACAAACACATACACAGTCTGATGAAGCTCTCAAGCTTGGTTTGAGCCTATAGTCAAGCACTAATACAAGTAGTCTACTAATGAAAAGATAAGAAATGGAGGAAAACTATTACACAGGATTTTTGGAAACAGCAGCAAGGCTGAGCAGGGAACAAAAACTTTTAGGATAATTGTGGGTAAGGTCTGCAAGAGAAGTTCATCATCTAGGGATCCATATTCACTCCACTTATTTCTTTTAGAAAATAGGACCTAGACATCTAAATCACTTGTGCATTCTGGGAAAATTATTTGTTTATAAATATGGATCAAAATACTAGTAGCATAGCAGATGAAGTTATGAAATGCAGCAGAAGAAAGTGAAATCAGCAATTTTAAATTCCAAGATAACTTTATTACATATGCAAATGATATATATAAAATTAAATGATGATTTATTGATTGAAAGAAGGATGAAGATGACCAATGGATGAAAACTTTACATGGTTTCTGAAATTTATGTGACTAAAATTATAGATTTGGGAAACTTTATGATTTTATCTGAGAGATAAATGAGAGCTGCAGTGAAAAATACGAGTTATTGGTGTTTCTGGACTGCAATTCCCAGTGTAGCTCGTGTTAGTTCATCTGCTTGTAAAAATTCACACAGGAATATTGCTAAGGACTTCTGAGTCTTTTGAAACCACTGTGGGGAGGGAGGAAAGAAAAATCTCTTGTCTGGAGTCAAACTTTATTCTGGATGTGCATATTTAACAGCTGTGCTTTACAGGACTGGGAGTGGTAGTGATTAGCTAACTGCTCCTGAGCTGCAGGAATTTGTCGCTGGTAGACCAAAGCTTGACTGGCAAACTGGGACGTTGTTCAGGACATTGTAAATGTTCATGTTCTGAAAATCAAGCCCATTTCAGTTCCTCCTGTAGGTTGCCAATATATGAGCCATCCCAAACCATTAGCTGCTTTTGAAAAGCTTACCCGGCTTGCCTGAGGATAGTAGGGTTTTACATGGCACATAAAACTCCTGACTTGCTGTTACTTGCTTATAATAGACTGTTACAAGTTAGAATTTGACCATTAGGTCCTTGTTCTGTTTTTCTTAGTTTGTGTATACTGCTGGCAGTGTCAGAATGTCGTAGTTTTGACCTACTAGCAGTTGAAGGTTAGGAAATGTCTGGTTATTTATAACCAGCAAGCACAAATATTGTCTTTTCATGTAGCAGCAGCTACAAGCAAACATACTTTAATATAATTTTGTTGATTTAGCATATAGCTATATGGTCTTTACATCAGTCAGCAAAATTGGAGATGTCAGATCTAGTCTAAAGCAATTCAGCAGCAAAGACTTGGTATTTTAAGGTAAAACTTCTGTGAGATTTACAGATTGCATTTACTTTCATAGAGCTATTATTGCATGGAAGTGAAGTTAGGTTAAAATTTGTTCAAGGAGGTATGGTTCAATGATAACTACTCAGATGTCAAAAGGGTTTCATGCACAGACAAGTTATATCTAATACATATTTTATGATGCAATTAGTTCCTAAATGTGTGAAAACGATCACCTGATAAACTTTATATGCTGGCACCTTCTTGTACTTGGCACATTTTTGTTTTACACCTGGCTCACATTCCCATGGAAATTGGAGTTTCTTTTATTCCACTGTTTTGCTTCATGGGAATCCTTTCTTGCGGAAAGTTCTTACTCAAATTTTGTTCTAATTTGTTTTACAATCTTGAACACACCCATAGTTCACACTAAACTATCTTCATACACAGGAAGTATTGCTACTGATATTCCAAGTCAGAATAGCAGCCTTAGAAGGTTGGGTTTTAATATTGCACTGGTTTGTGTTGTCTGGCTGCATGTGATGAGAACTGTCCAAAAATGCAAAATTGTCACCAAGCAGCACAAGTGCAGAAAACTGCAATTTCCTATGTATTTCTTGAGTCCCCATGTTAAAAAAAAAAAAGATAAAATTCAAGTATCTAAATTGCACAGTGTCGATGAAGCACTGACCAGCATGAAAGATCAGCCACTGGGGGTGAGTCTGCCTCCACTGCAGGTACTGATCAGGCACAGTGGAGTGGCTTGGGTGGCCTGAAAAATGCAAACCTGATTACAGGCAGCAGGATGTTTCTGCCAGAAACCAACTGTTGGGATAGAGCATGTGGAAAAGGACCTGTGAGAGTTCTGGCATTCAAGGCTTATCTTCTTGTAGACTTGTCTTGAGGGGTTCCTGCACCGATCCCTGTGCTAGTGAGCGGCATGGCCAAAGTGGATCTTAGCTAGGTTGACTGCTGCCCCTGGGTTGCTGCTTAGAAGTGGCCCAGGTACTCAGCAGTACCTTTGACATGGATGAAGTTAATGAAAATGTATTGTAATTTGTTATTGTACTTTGGCTTTTTGGCCCTGGTGGGTCTGGTTCGTTGGGCCCTGGGAGTATGCCTCAGAGCAGCCAGTTTCTGCGCTTCATTGTGGGAATTCAGGACTTGGCAGGCATGGACATGCTGTGCTTTGTAAAATATAATATTTGTGTTTTCTAGATGCTCTGAATGGTTTGAATACCTGAAGCTATAGCATTAATGACAATTAGGAAGTAACTCGAAGAATTTTTGTTTGTATGTTTTGAGCTTTTGCTGAACTTTGCACAGTTATCTCATCAATGCTTTAACTGAAGACCTCTGAAAACATGCAGCAGATTCAGTTTTACTGTGCTTGAGGGCTGGTGTTACTGCAGAGCAGGTAGAGGCTGAGGTAGGTGGTCACCTTGTTTAAGGGCTGAGGAATGCCTATTTCTGTGTTGGTAGAAGAGGACATCTTGGAAGTGCTCTGACCTTTGAAGACTTTCACAGAAAACAGGTTGCAAATACAAGTTAGCAGTGTGCTCCGGGAAGTGAAAACTACTGAAGGAATCCTGTTGTTTTCACTCAACATGCATTCCCAGTGGAGTCCTTAGTGAGTCTGTCTGAGCTGAAGAAAAACCTTCAGGGCTTGATCCATTTTCATGTTCTTGAAGTATATATCATGTCACATACTAATTTGAAAAAATCCCAAAAGTAGTTTAAATGATCCTGGGACAAAACCTTATTTGTCTGGTTTTCTGGAGTAATCTACTCCTTCATAAAAGTGGGAGACTGTGCTTTTTAGTTCTGTTGAGCAACACTGGAGCTTTGAATGGTGACCTCCACTGAAAAACAATTTCTCCAGAAATGATGGGCAGCCCAGTCACTTGCTAACAGGACTCCAGTGACATGATAGCTCTCAAATTCTGTTCTAGACAGTGGTGAGTTGTTCTGCCTGATGGCTGTCTGGTGTAGGTGGAAATTGGGCAAGTGATCTGGTGTTGGAAAGACAGAATCCTTGCAATGGGTTATAACTGATAGTATTTTAATTTTCTTGACAGCAAGTGGTTGAACTGTGCTGAGAGCGACAGTGCACTGCAAGTGTATTAACTATGGGCTCTGCAGAAGCAGTAACATTGGAGATTTGAACTGCTTTTCTTTCCCTTTGAGTGACATTGTTTGGTGGGAACACACACTTCTCAGCTGTTTGTGCAAGTGGAAAACGTGAGCCATGAACCTGATTTGCACAAGCACAAAACTCATGTCTGCAGAGTTTTAAAGCAGTGGCTGAAGTGGAGCTGCCATCTCTGACAGCCAGACCTGCATCCTGTTCTAACTGGATGCACAGCTTCTAATATTCAGCTCCTCTTGTATCCATTTGCCACAAAATCTCTGCTGCTTATTGAGCTTATTCTCTCTGTGCTAATACTGCTGTTGCATCTTTAGACCCATAATTGTTCCTTTCAGAAAGCTGACATATAGGTAAGTAAAATGGTTATTTACATATCTGTAAATACTGCTGCCAAAAGCCCGTGAATCCCTTTTTTTATCTTAGTGCGCAAATGGTTTCTAATATGCAACACGTTTTTAATTTAGCCCTCACATCCGCATTTTTACTATTTAAATGCCATATCATATCTGTGGCACTGTTTGATGTATTCTGGATAGGAAGGGAGTTCTGCTCGAGCTGTATCAGATGTAACTCCATATGGCATTGTTGTGTGCGGCTAAGATGCTTGCCAGTTCCAATTTGGAACATGACATTCAATGCAAATATATCATGATACAACTGCGTTGCAAGGATTTGAGCTGATTGCTGTGCTCTGCTGGTTGTAGGGATATATGGTTACAGTGTTGAAGTTACGGAATATGCTTTTGCATTTAGTGCTTAATGAGATAGAGATGCGGGTAACTTTTTTATTTCTTTGTCTTACGAGTGTGCAATGCACTAACCATTGTATGAGGTGGCTTAAGAGGGGCTTTGTGTACAGGGTACAACCAAAAGAGAACATTTTGTATGTGTTATAATGATGTAATATTGTACACAGCTCCTCTGAAGCGAAGAAAAAGAAAAATATGTTACGTTTCTGAATTACCTGAGTCCTTGCTACCAGACGTAGGTCCTAACGATTCAAACAAAGGCAGAGGTAGTTCTGAATGGGTGGTTGAGAGTAAGGAGATGATCTGCCTGTACGGTTGGGAATTTGAATTTGAGGCTCTCTTAAAATATTGGGACCAGATGCTTCAGAGGGGACAGGTGGTTGGTGGGTTGTTATCTTCCTCTTCCTCCTCTTTGATACCAGCTAGTGAGCCACAGTGACACAGGGGAGATCGTGCCGTGCTTAGGAAGGCTAGCCATGCCTACAGTGATTTGCAGCGCAGTACCTTTTCCTGCCCCTTCCTTGATGAAGGCTCTGATCTGCTGTCTTCTCCTGTACATTTGCAGTGATAGTTGTGTGCAACAGATCTTTGTAAATACCATGTAAGATTTGCCTTTTCTGCATCTGTTGGCTTACCCATCGTCTGTGTTCTCTCTTAGTGTTTTCCTGAGTGTGTTCCTCCTACATCTTGCATGTCAGCATCTTCTTGTCTTCTTGGAAACATGATCTGTCTTTTGCTTTCTATCATCAGCATGTACAGTTCATCCTGGAATTAAATCCATATCAAAGATTATCTTAGGCTTAATGTACAAAAAAAAAAAAAAATCCCCTAAATTTCATGTAATGTGCCATTAATTTTTACCTAGTGTACAGATAAGCTAGAAATGCAGATAAGTCCAGAACTGTTCATAATAGCACGGGAAAACCAATTGTAGTAGCATGCTATATATATAGCAGAGCTTTTCTTAAAAAAGGAGAGGTAAAAATAAAGGATCAAAAGTAAAACAAGCACTTACCCTGTTGTTCATAGTGACAAATGAAGTATAGATAAAAATTAGAAGCCACTGAAACCATTTTAGGATATTACTTCTGAAAAACCTGCCTTTTTGCATGTTATATTAGAACTTCCTAGCATCATTTTGCAAGTGAAAAAAAATTCATGGTAAAAAGAAATAAATGTCGTGGCAGCACACGGGCATAGCAAGAACAGATGCTGATCAGGTCATTTTGTTAGTGACTTGGAAACGCTGCTGCGGATGGGTACAGAACTGACAACCTATGCTGAGAAATGTATCACTGGTGAGTTGCACAAGCTGCTAGGGAACAAGAAGTGTGGAGATTGAGAGATAAACCTGGGATCCTGGAAACTCTTATAGCAGGCTGAAACACTGTTGTGTTGTCAGTAACAGTCCTCGATGCCTGAAATAAAATCCATTTTTCATAGGCTGTTGGCAAGAGATTTTGAAAGACGTGTTTTCAAGCTGCATGCAAATCAAAAGGAATATTACTCTGAAATCCACATGATAAAATGTTCAATTCATGTGATAAAATATTTTAAATCCTTCTTAGGGGACTAAACTTGTTAGCAGATGCTGGTTGACACAGTTACAAATGCAGCAACAGAGGTGCAAACTTGGTGGCTTGTCTGCTGACAGCTGCATAGCTAAGTTGAGGGTAAACCAATATTGGACATGACTTGCAATATATTTAAGTTCCTAATAATTTACCACCTACAGGGTATGAGATGGCTCAACTATTTTGTGTATGGAGCTATTTACAGAGATTCTGAGCCAGCATGCAAAACATTGTGTGCAAGACTTCGTGTTGGAGTGTGGCAATAACACTGGATTTGAATGACTGGAAAAAGAAAGTTTTCCATATAAAGGAGGGTGATGGCACCACAGGCTCCTGCAGCTCTGAGCTTTCAGTAATTTGCAGTGACAATTCTTTTCCCTCATGGCTTGTGTTTGTCTAATTTTGCTTATTCCAGCTGTTCAGGGGAAATATAAAGGAGGAGGTTTGGCTTTTGTATCTATTGAAGGCCATATGAATGGTTGCTGGATGAATGTTGTGTCATGAAGGGTGACAATTTTGCTTGAAATGTTTTTCATTGTGTTAAATACTGCTAATATTACAACTAATGGTAATATTGCTTCTAATCTGTGTTCTCAAATTCAAAGTCAAGACTGCAAAGAACATGTGATGACCCTAAACACTGTAAGTTTTAAATAATTAGAGTTTTTATCTGTCTTCTAGTTTTTGAAGACCTTTTAAGACTTCTTTTCTTGTGTTTTCAAACTTTGGTCTTCCTGACAGGAGCTTGAAGGGTAGAAACTTAAAAAAAGAACATACAGGTGAAAGCTGAAATTTCCATGTAGCTTGTGTGGACCAAAGCATTTTAACAAATCCCACAAATGAAGCAATGCTGAATTGATCTTTGAACTTCTTCCCAAGTAACTACACTTGATTTGTCTGTATGGTGCTTTTTGTGCTTGCGGTATAGCTGTGTCACTTTAAAGGCAGAAGTTTGAGGCATTTTGCTTGTTTTGCCAGTCCTTTAAAATGCTCATGAAACTTACCAGTAGGACTGACCTCCAGCAGTTTTGGAGAAAAAAATGATTCACTGAGTACAATCGGTGATGGCTCTGCAACTGTAATTTCCAGAACACGTTGTATTTCTGTTTCATTATTTGATTGCATAGATTAGTATGACCTGATCTCAGTTTATTTTTATATAGAAATTTTTTTTCCTACTTCCCCTTTCTCTATTTATTTTGTCTTTGCATCTTTGGGGCGTGGGGAATGCTTGGCTTTATGTTACATAACTGTTCATTCACAAGACCTACCTTTGGGAAGATTTGTGTCTACGTAGTCATTCTGACTAAAATCTCCTGTGTGAAACAAGGAATTTGCATTTCAGTTACAGAGAACAGAATCCGTCTGTTTTGATGTTTTCTGTTTTTCCCATCACCATGGTGTCTTAGCGCTTGGTAATTTTGCAGGCTGAAAAAGAGCAAACCAAGTTTATTAAGAAAATAGAGACAGATCAAGCATTTACTTGATGATGCAGTACAGTTTAAGAATCCCCACTTGGTAGACTTATTGATAAAATGTATGTAAATTCATTAACCCTAAGCATGAAGCTAAGATAGATGCAAGTGAGAGACACTCACCTACGGTATTTTTTTCTCTGAAAAATATTCTCCTGGCAGTGGTGGTGTCTGGCATCCTGCACACCCAGCGAGCAGAGGAAATCAGTGTAGCTTTGCGTTGTTTCTTCTTTCCAGGAAGAGACAGTTGGCTGTGAAGAGCAGATATTATAAAAAGATGACAAAATCTTTCTGATCAGAGTTTTGGGAAGTGTGCATGCTAAATGCAAAAGACATGGGGTTGAGATTCTTTGTGAAGAAGAAAGTTGGCAGGTTGAAAAGGACGTGCTTTAAACCCAACCTCTACATGACAGTTGGTTCATTTGGTTGCCTTTTGTAAATAAGTGCAATTAGTCCTCCTACTGCGTTGCCTCCAGGGGTTATTCATAGAGACTTGTAGTATTTTTAAGTTTTACTTACAAATGAATTCATGTAAAGACCAAAATGCACAAAACCTAGCAAAAGTTTTCGATCCTGATTTTGTCTGAGACTGACATTCTTTTTCCATTGCTTTGTAGCTGTTTTAACTCCTGCTTTGACTTGGGAAAGTTGTAGATTAGGATGAGTGGATTATCCAGGTGTATAATAATTTTACTGTAATGCTTTATGAAAAAGTGAGGTAGGGTAGGAATGAAAGAAATAAAATAGAGATTGAAGAAGATGGGTCATAAAAGTTGCATTTCTAACAGTTATTCTGATTTTAAAAAGAATTGGGTAGGGGCATCAGAAACTCATGATTGTAAAATGAGGAAAAATATAATCTAACTTAATTATTAAAGCTGAATAAAACTTTAAACATCTAGATGAATTATGATACAATACCTGGAAATATACAAGAGTACAGATACGTTGAATGGAAAGAACAAATACTCATTATTGTATTTACTAGCATGTCACATTCAGAGCCAGTTGGCAGCCTACTTTAGTTAATTTATGCCTTTTTATTTCAGACCGATGAAAATCCTTGTTTCAGGACTTTCTTCAGTATTTGTAACCATCATCCTTTCCCAGATTCCCCAATCGCTTAAGTAACCCAGATTGTTATGTAAACAGGGACTCTATTCCACAGTGACTCTTAGATCTATTTCAGTGTTTCTATGCTGGGACTATATTTTTCTACCATAGGAAGCAAGTAGTTTTGACTCTCTTCACTATGGAAGGTAAATTTAGATGATGCTCTTAACAGTACATGCTGAAAATTTTTCTTTGATACAAATTCTGGAAAGTGGGTCTCAGTTTTCTCTAGGGACATTTGCAAATTCCTGTGACATCTGTAACATGGTTTATGCAAGTCTCATCCCTGGAGCAAAGAGGATTTGTATTGCAGTTATGACTTGTTACGAGATTTATAATATCAACAGTTTCAGTGAAACTGGATCAGATTGGATGGCTTATAGAGGAAACTCCCTTTCCTCATGATGTTTTCCTTCAGTGGTGAGTCTTTGACAATTCTGATAAAAACTGATGTCGGCAAGTGGAAAACTGGTGGCTTTTTCATTGGGAATATCTAGGCCTTGGCACTACACTAGAAACAGAGGAAGGGAATCTGGGAAGCTGATCCTCTAGAGGGCAAAAAGTAGAGAAGTAGGTGAGAGATTGCCCATCTAGTATGTGCAATGCTGCTAGTCTTCCTTTTGTGTAGGAGTCCCACTTATCGAGAGACTGGGATGTGGGTTGTTTGTAGCACACTGCTGCAAACTTTGATGTGAAAATGAGAAATTACTGAAGTAAAGTGGAACCCACCAACTGAAATACAATGTGAGGTTGTACAACATTAGGCAAGTCTGCTTGAGATTGCTATAATACAGGCAGTAAAGTAATAAACATAAGCTGATCAAAATAGCTCATAGAAATAAGCAGAATACAGCTTTAATTCATTGGCTTTCCCGACCAACTCAAGCGTGAGTTAGCTACACCACAGGAAGCTGCACTGTCTATGTCTCTGATTTAGTACAATGTCCAGGTACCATGAGGATGAACACACATAAAAGTTTATATAGATTAACAATGGGCATTAAACCCTGTGGAGGAAAACAGAAGAGGGTTGTCTAAAGATTGAGCATTCTTTAAAAATGTACAAGCTTCGTTCTGCATGACCTTTTTTATTGCTAACCTCAAATAAAACAATGAAGTTTATCCTTTGGGCTGATGGAGCTGAAGTGCAGATAACAAAAAAATATTCTATTATCCTATCAAAGGAATCTGGACCTTGACTAAAGGAAAAGATAAGGCCTTTCATGTGAGCCTTATCTGTATGTTTCTGTATCTTCTTCATCAGTTGTGATAGCTTCTGAATAAAATGAATGGAAAACATTTTTACTGATGTTAGACAGAAAATGCATTTCTTGGCTCTTAAAGAAGTGGTAATATACTAGTCAAACTTGCATGATGAAGGAGGCTTTTGAAGTTGTGTTCACCATCCACAGCCTGAATCTCTCTTTGTTGCCAAGAAGAAAAATTCAAACTAAATTTTTAAGATTGCGGGAGGAGGTATGTTCAACAAGGTACTGTAATTCTGGGTATAATTTTCTTCCAGTTGCAGTTGTTAAAAAAAGGTTTTTTGTAAACTGCACTGACGTAAAGAGGACCAGCTTTGGTATTAGAGGCGGAAATGCAGCTATTCAGCCAGGAGAGGTATTCAGAATTTCTTTATTAAGGAGTTTCATTTAGGAGCTAAACTGTGATAGTAAGTTTCCTGTGGAGCCAGTAAGTTTAAGTGTGCTTTTGCAGAACAACTCAGAGAAGTGGTGTCTGTCTCTAAACCAGTTTTATAAAGAAAGTAGGTGCATAACACAGGCACCCAAATTTAGATGTCTGAAGAAGACTGTCTGAATATTATCCTACAGTGTATGTTGCCATAGTCACAGGGAAGACAATCTGCATCCCGTGAAGTATTCCTGCCTTATAATGATTTCATTGAATAACTGTTGTGGTTATTTGCTCTTCTGTGAAAACAAGATTATGAGTCTAGTCAGGGCATTATTTTTGTGTTTAAGGATATGATTGGATTTTTCTCTAACAGAGAGAGTGAACAAATATATGTACTTTAGTCTCTTTCTGTGAAACCAGGCCTAATTTCACCCACACTGATGGTCAAAACTGGGACTGAAAGGGCACAAGAAGAGCATGTGTAGGCTTCTAATGTTCCTTTTTCATGAAATATCTTTTACACCACCTGCATTATCCTTTGTTCTTCCTGCAGACATGTTGCATTTCTTTTCCTGCACTGTGCCAGATGTTTGATGTTCAGTGCAGATAACCAAAATTTCCCCCCATCCCATTCCTCTGTACAGAACAAATGTGAAATAGGAATGCTAATTAATATAAATCCATTGCCAAGGGCCTAGTGTTAAGAGGAATTTAGCTCTCTTGCATTAAGGTTATATTGTGATTGTTCCTAAAAGAGGTGCCTTCTTTAGAAAGGCAGTTGTTACTAGCAACAGCCTGGGTATATTATGAAATAGACCACCAGTCTGCTTAATGTGTGATGTTAAGTAACTGCTGTGTGAATTTTACAGCCAGATCTCTTGTACCGCATGAAAGCAAATTTTATTGGAAATTTTAGGGTCTGTTTTGTACCACTGTATTGACTTTGATAGAATTAACTTTGGCACCTGGTTTACACGGAGAGGCCAGTGAATTGCTGAACCTGCTGTCTGATCAGATGGGAATCACAGCTGTTCTTTCAGAGCTCAGCGTTGCAGGAGTCTTTGGTGTCTTCTGAATGCAGAGCAACCTTTCTAACGATGTCTTCAAGGCTCTAAATCTTTCAGTGTGAAACTATTGCAATTGGAGTATTAAATCAACATAAAATTTATCTATTGCATAGCGAGGTCACCGACCAAACAGCTCATAGGCTGGGATTACATTGTACTTTCTGAAGACTCATTAAAAGATGCAATTTGTATTTCATCTTCATTAAATGATTTTGAATCTTAGAATTAAACTCTTCAGGCCAAGCTGGGAGGTTTCATCACAGCTGTATATATTGCATAACCCCCTAGAGTGCAGGTTCTGTAGTTTATGCAGAAATCCTTGGGAAATAGGACATAGTCTCTGACTGACAGTTGTGACACAGTAACAGCATAACTCACATCTTTGTAGCAGGTCTGACTGAATTTCTTGTCTGCAGGTTTTTTAGTTTCCAGTTAAGTCAATTACTGGTAAAATGGTTTAGCTAGAGATGATACCTTTCTTTTTTTTTTTTGGTGTACTGACTGTCCCTTGCGGCCCTGTTCAAATACACATTGCACTTGATTTGGGCAAAAAGGCTGCATACCTTACTTTTCACTGTGTACAAATAGTGAGCAGGTGGGGGAGAAAAGAAGACAGAGAAGCAGGTAACTGTTAATGCAGGTACAAAATATTTATGTCTCACTCGTCTGAATTAGGGATTAGAAGAGGCCTTATTAGATTCTTTCACTGGTGCTGCTCCGTACTGTTGGATATTGATAACAAAACATAATGAGTCTTTTTTCCTCATACCAAACCAGACCAAAGGTAAATTAGAACTGGACTTGTTTGAGGAAAAAGACATAACACTCTGCTTTTTTAATTCAGTTTTTCATGGACATCACAGTATCAGCGTTGTGTATAGAGCAACCAGTTGCACAAGATAAACAAAGAAATGTTGCATTTCTGAAGTTTCACAAGCTTTAAAATAAAATAATCTAAAATACACAACAAATAAGGTGTGTCTTACAGCCTGTTTCTTCGGTTTGATGGGAGCCTTTTTTATAGAACCTAAACTATCATGTGGCTGCTACCAAGCACCCATAATTTTGTGCCCAGCTCTCATGTAAAAACTCTTGTCATTGGTTGTGTTTTGCTTTTGACCACTAGAAACCTCAGCCAGTGTTGTGTTTGCTGTGGCTACACGTGCAGCAACCGCAGAAAGTTGTTTTAAACCACTGTTCAAAGTTCTGTTTCTTTGGTCACTGCTTTAACATGATTTTTTGTTTATGCTTTTGTGTTCACTTTTGCTTTCAGAAGGCAGCAGCATAAAAGTTATGTTTTTAAGGAAAGATATTTTTTTCGGTTTCAAACAGTAGCAGGAATGGCTGACTGACTGTCTGCTTAGCTCTGAGTTTGGTCAGTGGGGCTAGAGCGACAGGTATCGTTAGTAATTGCAGGGTTTGATATTCTGTAGGAATCCAGTTACTGCAGTAGCCTGGAAATGTGAATAATTTGGCTCATGTTTCATACTGAGAACTGGGAAAATCTCCAAACTGAAATTTGCAAAGGAAGATATTAACACAGTAGAAGCGACTAAAGAAAATTTCATTTGGACGTGAAGGATTACCCTCTGTTAAGACAGCTGTGTCTCACCCTGTCTGCATGTCCTTTGAAATCTTGCTTTAGTCTAACAGTAGGATGTTCTGTGGTATGCACTTTGGGAAGCATTAGGAGTTTACCTCGCTGCATCTTCTCTGCTACTATCTTCAGTCTCTCTCCTTTCCCCTATCGAATTTTGAAGAACCTCTCAGATAACAGATACTCCTGAAAACCCACTACTACCAAAGAAAAGATTATGTTGCAGGGTGGGGCAGACCAATGAGCATGACGACACTTCGCGATATCTGTCTAGTTCTGTTAGGCTGGGACTGAAATCTTGCTCAGCCTCATGAAAAAACACCTTTTCAGGCTGAAGCACGACTACAGTAATCTCTACCTGTTGCTGTTGGGACAGTGACTACCCTGAGAGGCTGCTCTCATAAATCTGCCCTCTCTGAAAAATGCTTCATTCTGTATAGGTCGCCTTTACGGGGGATCTGAATTAGTGCTGGGAAAGGCAACGTACACTATGAGGGAGAATGCTGAATTGGACTTCAGCAATTTTTTTGGCTATTTTCCTAACCTTTTGAGGTCCAGAGAAAATACCTTTTAAATTGCTGTGGTCTTTTCTTCACTGTACCTTTGTTTTGTTAACCTTGAGCTGTGTTTTATAGTCTCTAATGGGACACATGCAGGGTTTATTTGCTGTAGAAGAAACTGCAGATGAGACTCCAAGTGTAATCTCTGTAGGTTTAACAGATTTTTTTTCTTTCACTGTTAGAGGATGATAATGGTAAAAAAGATCACCACTGTTGTTTAATACCCATGAGTTCTAGTTGTCTGGATCTTGAATGTAGAGTTTGCCTGTTAACACCTGGTAGCTAATGAGATAGTTAATACTGTTTTGTGTTAACCCATTGTTATACCCTGATTCTGTCTTGCTCCTCATTCACTCCGGGGATATCCCAACTTGGCCACTGCTGGCTTCTGGAGCCTCCCAGCTGAACTTGCTGTGCCTCTGCTTGTGTGGAGCAGATATGAAGTGGTTTCCTGTGGGTGTGGGATAATCCTGGAGCAAATCCTTGGCTTGCCTTGGTCCCAACTGTGGGACTGTATCCTGCCTCTGGGGCCACAGTGAATCAAATAGCAAGCTTGACCAAAAAGACTGAGCGTTACAGGTGCAATTTAACTGCTGGATGGCAAGTTAAGAACATTTGAGGTGCATGTTCTCATGAAAGATCAAGAGCTTTTGAGAAATCAGCGGATCTCCAGGTAGGAAGAGGGCTGGATAACTGGCAAGTTTTATTATTAGTGGACTGGCATGTTTTATTATAAGTGGGCACTCAGTTTGGAAAAGAAGTTGTTTGACTGTGGCATTGTTTGGTTGGAGTGGGGGGGGGCAGTACAAGCGGGGTTTGGTTTTTTTTTTAAGAAGAGGCATGCAAGATAGAGGTATTGGCAGAGACATGCACATTGACTTTATTTATTACTAAATTAAATTCTTTAAAGGCAGAAGGCAGTGCAGAAATTACATCAGTCGGTTAGAGGATGAGGATGGTCACCTCACAAACAGGGATATAGACAAGCAGAGATATTTCATGCTTTCTTTGCCTCTGTCTTCAACATTCGTGATGTGCTAAGGGAGTCCCAATGGCCTGAGCTAGAGGCCCAGGAGTGCAAAATAAACTCTCAGATGACCTTGAAGTTGTGAGGGATGAGGGATCTCCTGCTCCAGCTGGATTCCTTTAAATCTGTGAGGCCTGATGGGATTTATCTGAGAACGCTTAAAGAGCTGGCTGATGTCATCATGAGGTTTCTCTCAATGATTTTTGAATGCTCTTGGGAATCTGGAGAAGTTCCAGTTGACTGGAAGCTAGTAAACATTATTCTGATTTTCAAGAAGGGCAAGAAGGAGCACTCCGGGAACTACAGGCCTGTCAGTCTCACTTCAGTACCTGGTAAAGTTATGGAGAAGATTATTCTGGGAGGTATTGAGAAACACCTGAAGGACAGTGCAGTCATTAGTCACAGCCAGTATGGCTTCATGAGAGGAAAGTCCTGCTTATCCAACCTGATTTCCTTTTATGACAAGGTAACCCACCTAGCTGATCAAGGGAAGCCAGTTGATGTAATCTTTTTGGATTTCAGTAAAGCTTTTGATACTGTCTCTTGTAGGATCCTTCTGGACAAAATGTCCAGCACACGGCTGGATAAACACATCATGTGGTGGGTGAGCAATTGGCTCAGGGGTCAAGCAGAGAGGGTGATAGTGAATGGGGGAACATCAGAGTGGCGACCTGTCACTAGTGGGATTCCACAGGGCTCCTTCTTGAGCCCTGTGCTCTTCTGCATCGCCAGCTGGTTGAGGGAGGGGTTTGTCCCTCTCTGCTCTGCACTGGGGCAGCCTCACCTTGAATATTGTGGCAGTTTTGGTCACCACAATAAAAGAAAGATACTAAGCTATTAGAGACTGTCCAAAGGAGGGCAACCAAGATGGTGAAGCGCCTTGAGGGGAAGCCGTACGAGGAGCAGCTGAGGATACTTGGTCTGTTCAACCTGGAGAAGAGGAGACTGAGGGGAGACCTCATTGCAGTTACAACTTCCTCATGTGGAGAAGAGGCGGGGCAGGCACTGATCTCTTCTCTGTGGTGACCAGTGACAGGACCCAAGGGAATGGCCTGAAGTTGTGTCAGGGGAGGTTTAGGTTGAATATTAGAATAATGTTCTTTCCCCAGAGGGTGGTTGGGCACTCGAACAGACTCCCAGGGCAGTGGTCACAGCACCAAGCCTGACAGAGTTCAAGAAGCATTTGGACAATGCTCTCAGGCACATGGGGTTCTCCTGTGTTTGACCAGCAGTTAGATTTTGATGATCCTCATGGGTCCCTTCCAACTCAGGATATTCTGTGATTCTGTTCTCATTTCCTTTTTATTTGTAGGAGTAGAGAAGTGGTGATCTGATCAGGACTGTTCCTCATAGACGCAAAATAAGATAAACTGGGCCCATATGCTGGGCCTGTCACAACCTTATGACAGTCACAACCTTATTTTGCTCCATCACTGAACAGCAAATGCCTTGTCCCCCTTTCTCCTAAAACTGTTTTCTGATGTTCCTGTTTCTTCCTCTTTTCTATGTCCTTTCCTTTCTTTTCAAACTCCTTCTCCAGACTAAAGAAAAATAGCCTCCATTTATTTTAATGGTCCATATTTCTGTCTGTGATTGTTGCATCTGTTTTTGAACAGACTGTTCCAGTTCAAAGGGGAACAGTTCTAAAAGAGGTTGGTCTTCACCTCTGGATGCTGATGTTTTGTCTGCTGAAAAATTGACTTTTCTGGTCACTGGTAAAATACTTTTGGGAAGATATGGAGCATCTGTTCATAACTTGTCAAGCAGATTGAGCCAACTAAGTGAAAAAACATTTTTGTGCCCATAGCCCCTTTAAAGCATTGCCTTCCAGCTTCTTCTTTCTTTAGAAAGCATATATTGCAGAAGACTTACTGAGTTAACTGGAATTGCTATTGGGAAGTCCAAATGCCCCCAGTCAGAATTAACTACAATACTGAGTCTGGATGGTTTCATCTGAATAATTTTCTCTAATGCCTAAACAGACTTAAGTCTAAGTCAGATCACTATGTTTTGTGCAGAGGAAAAACGAGTTTTCCAGTTTAATGAAGTGCTTTAGATATACAAATAGTGAGATATATAGCAAGTTAACAGGATGATACAATTTAGACTTAGATAAATTTTGACAGAGTTCCTCACAGAAGGCATTCAAGTAATAGGATAAGTACTTACAGAGCAAAAGGCAGTGGTGTGTAATTATTTGGAACTGGCCAAAAGATGCAAGTAGGAATTTTTCTCATGAATTTTCATAGTGGTTCAAGTGTTGCAGCATATTTGTTCCTGATGATTTGTTTGAATTCTTTGCCTGTGTTGCTGAAATTAGGGTCAAGTCTAACCCTAAACGTAACAGCCACGGATCTTACTGTCAGTTAATAGGGTCATTTATGTAGAGGAGTAAATTTGTTGTTTAGAATATAGAAATATTTCTTCTCCTGAAGTTGGAGGTAGCCAACTAAACTGAAAAGCAATACATTTTTCAAAATAGTACACAGCATTCCATATAAAATGGAGTTAGCAGAGCCCCCAAAAGAAGATAAAGTTTCAGTGTACAGGAATACTTGCTTTCACTTTGATCAAGGGATTCCTTTAACTGTGTTAAGCTGTTGCTAGTGATGATCCTGCAGCCTTCAGACAGGCCTGCCTCCTGTCACTGTGAGTGCACTGCAAGGCATGGAAGTGGAACTCAGTGTGGTCTGACAGCTATTTTGCCTTCTGTGACAGATTCTCCTCTCTGCAGATATCTTTCCAGGTGTTCCTCTTCTGCAGCAGGGCAGCATATATTACAGCACTGTTAGCCTGGAGAAGGATCAAAGATACAGGGTTTTAAATAGAAGATTTGGGGTGTTTGTTTGAGCCTATCTCTGAAGGGGAATATCTCCTTCAAAGTGGCTTGTACAATTCTCTGCTGAGGCTCACTTGCCTGGTTTTGGGACAGAACATACTCAAGGGCAGTTTTTTTAAAAGCAGAGGTGTTTTTTTGCCTTACCAGGCAAATGAAAGTGGAGAAACTTTTTTGTGATTCTGTATTCTTGTAGTAAACTGAACCTGCTTACCAGCAGAAGCAGAAGTCTCTTTGTCTTTCTTATCTACTATTGCTGCATACAGCAAATGCTCTTTCAGCCTTGCGAAGTTTGTGGTTGCACACTTCCTCCCTCTGCCCTCCCTCCAGCAACCTCAGCCTTACGCCCAATCTGCCGAATCTGCCTGTATGAAGGAGAATTTTGGTTTTTGTCTTTTACAAATCCAACTCTCTATTCACGTACCTTTGAAAATAAACACACTGTATATAAAATGATTGCAGGTGGGCCACCAACTATACTACTGAATCAGGAAAACAAGGAAATTAAAAACCTTTTATGTAAAATTTTGGCTATGACTCAAAAAATATCTTTCTCTACCATTTTTCTTTCCCTTCCAAAGTCCTCAGTTTTGCCATCTGCACTCTCACTAGGGGCTGGGATTTAGCTGTGTATGAAGTAGAGTAAGACAACTGAAAAATTGTTCTTGGAAAAATTGCTGCTAAAGGTGTTCTGCATTTGAATGGTAACTGCTGAAAAGGAAGTTCTTCCCTGCTTTCTTTAGGGACTTTATAATGATTGCTGCTGCTATTTTCCTATGTTTATTTTCAGGTAGAATCTGTTAGTAGTAGAGACATATTTCCACTTCTAGCATTTACAATTATAAATCCAATGTCTTTCTTTTTCAAAAGTTCAGAAACTCCTTAATTGTCACTTTTGAGTAAACTGGGCTTAGCTTTTAAACGTTCTCTGTCCTGCCTTTTTAGCCTGGGTTTGAAGAGGAGTGTTCATGCACATTTTCTTCCCCATGAGGGCAACATGAGCCAAACTGTTCTGTAGCTGAATTCCATTCTCTCCTTTTTGGCAGCTTCACAGAACGGCTTATGGTATGTGGAGTTCAGTGCAATTCCATTGGAATTTGCTAGAGTTGCACTGATTTATACCTGGTGTGAATCTCATTTTTCCAAAATATTACTGATGCAACAGAAATGCAGAGCTGAAAATCCCTCAACTAAGAAGCAAAGTGATCTTTCTTTTGTTTTGCAGTAAATTAATAGGTCATTGTTATCCCTGAATCTTCGTTATCCCTAACTTCAGTTTTCATTATCAGCTGGAAAAAGTTGAATTTTTTCATGAGTATCAAAATAAGAACATCAATAAAAAAATACCTTATTCAGTAGTTTCTGATAGAGTGAAATCCCTGAAACCTTGTTATGACTGTTTTAGAAGCCACCAGAGCATCTATCTCAAATTGATAGGCTGCAAACGTAAACTTTCCAATTACTGAAACAGATGTTAGTATTCCTGTGAGCAAGACTTCCCTGTATTTCTTCCAGTGCCGGTTTTTCAGAAGGGACTTAGGAGAGACAGTAGTTGGAAATACTCCCTTGTGATTGGAACATAATTGGGAAGAGATTTGTTTTGTGTAGTTTTGTTTGTTGGTTTGTTTTTTGTAGTTGTGGCACCCAGGCCTCATTTTACATGATAGAAATGTGAAATTTATGTTGTTTTCAGAGTATGAATCTCCCTGTTTTGAGATGATGCATCTCTTTTTCCTGCAAACATCCAGGCAGTCCATAGTGTTGGACTAGAAGGATACTCATTCCTCATAAGGAGGTCAGTCACTGAGTAACCAACTTTTCATGTTAGTTTTCTGTGACGTGATTCCCTCTTCAAACCTTAGTTCTGTGTCCTCAGGCAGCCGATGTTTCACACCTAAAGGCTCCTTTTGTGCAGCAGTTGAACTGGTTCCTGCACATGTAAGGCCTTGCAGTCAAACAACTGCAACAGAGAATGTACTGCATATGGTAGGTGCGTGTTTTCAGTTGCCCCCCAACTGAACATCCCGACATTATTATCAGGTGCGTTTGCCTTTACGAGATCCCTCGCCTCATAAACAGCCTGGATTTTTTTGTGTGTGATGGGGAGAGAAAACAAAATGAGGGGCTGTGAAGGTAGTGGTGGAATCTGTTGGAGAGATACATCTGTAAAAGAGCCAATATTGTTTATGGCCACAGCTTCAGGTCTTGAAGGTTAGTGGAGTACCTTCCTTGTAGTTTGGCAACCAGCCTGTTGTACTAGTATGTGCTCTGTAGTTCTAAAAGCAAGAATCTACTTTATTTTTGTTTAACTGTTGCCTTATCAGCAGCTAAATAAATTAGATCTAGTTGTGTGGCTTCTAGGATTCTGTGTGTTGTGAGTTAAATTCGCTGCTGCAGCCAGTGTAGTTCATTGTAAGTTCAGTATGTTACTGAATATTTATGAATGAATATTTTTTGTGTTTTACAATGACATTTAGCAATACATTACAGCTAGAGCCAAATAAAATAAAACCTCATACAGAAAGAACAGACTTGGGGGAATTTATCTCATCAGATTCTTGCTTTTCCTTGACAGATAGTTTAGGGACCTGTTCTGGAGTTTTATAAATGATCTGTTTGTGAATCTGGCATAAAATCCTGGCCTTGCTGAAGTTAATGAGTGTATTACTGCTGAGTCTAGCAGTGGTAACACTGGAATTCTTGCTTCTACCCTTCTGTCCTTCTCCGTTCTTGATGTGTGGGAGGTGCAGGGATGCAGACAGCGGGAGGACTGATCTTTCCTTTCAGCTCAAGAGGTGACTGCATGGAAGTATTTTTGGGGCTGGGCTATCTGCAGAGAATGAACTTTTTTTCCCTACCTTCTGCTTTCCACTCTGCTTCCATAACTCTCCCTCCCACCTCCCATGCACTCTCTGTCTCTGGGATTTTCTGTGTAGAGCAAGCAAAGAAAACATGGAGGAAAGATTGCTGGCTCTTAGTTGAAGCAGGTTCTGCCTTAAATGTTTACATTTGCTCAAGAAAGGAAGGCAGACTGTTTAGATTTGCCTGCTCTTTAAGGGTCTGGACAATATTTGCATTTACTTTTCTGTATCAATACAATAAAACCTAACACAGAGTGTTTTAAACTTGACTCTCATGTGCAGTGTTCTATCCTTTTGCTGACCAATCTGTCTTAGCTCTGTATGATAAGATTGTTTTCTTTGCAACCAAGTTGATCCAAGCGACTTACTCACCTACATTCCTTCTGATTTGCTTGCAAGCTCTTGTTTTGGCCTTGGAATACTTCTGATAATTTTTTTTTTTCTGTTGAATTCTCTAAAGTAAAGCTTAGTGACTTTCTTTGACCTCACAGGTTCTGTCCTGCCCTTCTCCATTAGTGCAATAAATTGTTTTAATTTGCTGGAAAATGTTTTTACTGAGATCTTTATATTTATAATGGCTGTTTTCAGGCTAAGGTAGAAATGAATAGCATATGGCTATTGTGAGAATAAAATATTAATTTTGGCAAATTCAGTCAATTCACAGTGGGTGTTCTTAGCCTTTAAAACAAAATTATCACATATTTGGCACAACTATCAAGTGCCTGGGTTTTGACTCTAAGCCTTAATCACCAAACAAAGAGAGCAATGTGTTATTAACATGTTAGGAAGAGGTGGTAGCAATGACTGTGTGAGCTGAGGGTGGGTATTCTACATGGTTGCTACATGGTAAGAAAGAGGACAGATTGTAAAGCTAGGGCAGTATGCAACAATATACTCGAAATGACTGGTCTCCGTGATGTGTGTGAATGGAGCGTGCCAGAACAATTGGTTTGGATTCTAAACCTAAAAGTTCTGTGTCTGGCTGTGCCTGATGTCTGATATCACCCAGAATATTCAAGTATGTCTCAGTCCATTGTTATTATCGGGTTTCTAGGAAGAAGAGATTTATGCAGTTGAAAAGCAGCAGAAGAGTATTGATTGGTTAATTGGAGACTAACTGATTTTAAATACCTGCATAGCACAGCATCTGATGGGCAATGCTGTGTGACAGCAGCATAAGCAGTATCACTTACGACTTCATTGGGCAGAGTGCTGACAGCTCCTGCAGAATCCTCTCCTTGGGAAATGAGTAAAGTCAGTGTTACATAGGACGGCATTTGAGCTTTTTTTATAGGCATGGGTACATCTGAGTCACCTTCATTCACTTCTGAATACTTTACCCTTAGTCTGAGTGCAGTCCAGAATGACATTCACATTTCAGACTGGATTACTGTGGCCCAGTAGTGTTATTGATGATGATTCTCATTTTCACAAGCATTAACAAAGCTTGGTTTCATGAAGTGTGTCAGTGCCTCTGTGCTTTACTGGAGCATGATCTTCTGTAGCACCACCAGCTGATGGAAAATACAGGGCTGGAGACAAGACCATTTCCTTTTTGTTGTGTATAATATGGTCTTGAAGTTATGCCTGTTGTAAAATACTGCATGCCCTTATGAAGGCACTTAGGTTAATTCTGTTGAAGGAGATCCTCAGTCTGGGACAGATCTCTATGTCACCATTACTGTTAGGGAGCTGACTGGTGCTGTCAGTTACGGATTTGTGAACTGCCTTTGGCATTAGTACTTAAAAGCTGTGAAGCCAACCTTGTAGGATTTGGGCATCTTTTGCAGATAGTGGGGAATTCGTGAGGGAGCACTAAATGGAAGCTTCCTCGAATATAAACATTTTTCTTTCACATAAAACCTAGCTTTGGGAAAATTTTAATACTTTCTAAGAATACTTGGGAAGCTGTACAATATTCTTAAATTCTATTTTTAACACAGTAAATTAGACATGTATGTGCATGCAGGTTTGTGTGGACGGATATTGGGTTGGAGTTAGATTGCCCAAAGGGAGAGCAATTTTCAATTACCCTGCATGTAATTTCTGCTCCCTGTCTGGATTGCTGATTGGAAGTAGTGTGACAGTACTACTTGCTCCTAGAGGAGAGCATTTTTTTCTGTGTCTCTCATATGCTAAGCAAATATAAACCAGAGGAGAGGAGAGGAAAAAGGATGGGGAAGGGAAGGGGGAAAGTCCATTTCTTAAACAAGATTTTGATCATAAATTATTTTTTTCTGGAAACCAATTTACCACTACCAGAACATAAGTTAAGTTGTAATTTGAAGATACTTTGATAATGTGCAAAATGCTTCCCAAAACCTTTAAGTAAGCCATTCTGAGATTGAAACAGTTAACTGCTACTAAACGTTTCTCCCTTTTTATTTTTTTTTTTTTTTTTGGCACTGTTTAAAGGATCCATGAGGTTTTCACTTTTTTTTTTTTTTCAAGGCCTTGTTCAAGACTGGACATAATGGAAAGTATCTGGGAAGTAACTTGGAGCAATGGTTTTGTATCAAGCTTCATTCAATTGTGTGAAAGTTGTGTAATGAGATTACTGTCAAAGCAGAGTAATAAATTATGAATAGAACTTAAATGACTGTCTGTCTCATGTTCTGAAATAGCTTCAGTCCAGGACTCAAGACGTACCTGAAGTTGTGAGCTGGTGGTTTTATTTGTAACAAGAGTGTAAGCTTTCTGCAAGTGATTAAACTCTAGAATGTAGCAGCATTCTAGTATACCAGAAATGGGTCTCTTGAACCTAATGCTGTGTAACTGGGATTAGTATTGTAATATGTCCCCTGTTGTAGGGTATGATCACCTCATAGAACATTTATTTTCCAAAGCTCAGTCCCCGTTCTTCATCACCTTCCAGTCTGTAAGTAAGGGCTGTTGATTAGCACAGGAATGCAAGTCAGTGTAACCTTGGACTTGATTCTTCCAAGTCCTGGGTTTGTAATCCCCGGATGTCATCCCTCATCTGGGGGGCTGCATGTGTCCTTGTTGCTGGGCTGCCTGTGTCCCTGTGGCATGGAACACATGGTCTGTGTTCTCAAGGTGTCTGTACCTGCTTCTTCAGCGAATGCTAGAGGGCGGAGTTAAACATAGAGATTAACAAGATGACTGACATCTGGCTATTACTTTTTAACTGTTCACAATGGAAAATTCATTTTCTTTTTTAAGCTGTAGCATTTTTTCAAAGAGCATGGAGTCTCTTTTTTTTTTTTTTTTTTTTTTTTTTTTTTTTTTTTTTTTTTTTTTTTTTTTTTTTTTTTTTTTTTTTTTTTTTTTTTTTTTTTTTTTTTTTTTTTTTTTTTTTTTTTTTTGTGCTTGAGTGATGATTTCAATAGGTTTCTATGTTAGCTCTAGTCTTACTTGAATATTTTTAAGGGTAACATAAAACCTTCCAAAATTGTTGTTTGTGAAATGATTTGAAGAATTTAGAAACAAGTCTTCATGCATTTTGGTTCATGTGTATGCATGAAGACATTTGGTTTCTTTCAAAAACTGGGAAGTTTTACTTTTTAGCTTTTTTTTTTATTATTATTGTTTTTTAAGTAATCAGAGTGCTCTTTCTAGACCTAGCGTCATTGTGACCCTTTCTCAGATGATGAGGGCTACGACTGGAGCACTCTTTAATTTCAAGCTTCTTTAATACTGCTCTAAGCTCCTGCTTAATGTCACAGGAGGTTGTTTGAGAGTAAATTGAGATGTTCCCCTGCAGGATTTAAATGTGCTGATATAGTGGTTAAGGATTAAATTGAAGGTCTAATTTGATGTAATTCTAATTATAAGCCTAGCAGCCTTAAGAGTGTATATTGCATTTATTATTAATTTAGTGCTTTTTTTAGATACTTTATTTAGATTTTAATGCATATGTTGGCTAACTTGTATATATTATAAACTCTTTTTTCCCCCTACTCCTGTGATTACTAAAGCTTGGTTTGGATTATTTACTTTTTTTTAAATAGAAAATGCAACTTTGGAAACCATGAAAAATACTGCAGTTTCCTTTCGATGAGAGCATATTCTACACTGGCAAAAAAACCAATATTGCCATCTAGTGGGAGTGAAGATTTTGACCTGTCAGATGCTCCTCCCTCTAGATGACTGTTATCCAGCAGTTCTCTTGGAGGCATAACGTATGTTTCTATTGCATGTGCAGCAGTTCTTCTCTTTACCCAAACTGTGTGGAAAACCTCATTTTTTCGTTGCTGAAGTTACTCTTGCATGCACTGCTGGATAATCAGAAATATTTTGCAGGTGTAGACAGCCAAACCTGGCTCTTTACAAGGTGCCTTCTAAAGTACCTTGTCAAAGGAAGAATAAGTTTCTATGCTACAGCCTGTGTGGATAATGTTACTGTGTCAGTGCCTCTGCAATACGCAGATGAATTTAAGCCTTCAAACGTGCCAATTTTCTGATACTCATAAAGGCTATCAGAAAAATACATCTCTTTTCAAGCTGCTTTTCAAGTGCAAAAACATGTTGAAAATGTTCTTCGATATATGTGTAAGAACATATTGAAAATGTTCAGTGAAATAGAGCAGAAGGTAGGATTGGCTGAAGCTTTGGGATAAATTGATTTCCAGAATGTTTTTTCTCCCTTTCCCCCTCCCTTGTTTCAGATCAGGGCCCAATCGGAGTTCATAGAAATGGAGATAGGATAACACCCGATTAAAATAATTTTCTGGTTGCCTTGTAACACTATATTCAGCTCTTGTTGCCTTGTTACACTTTTTCTTCTGAAAATGTAGCTGGCTAGAATCGGCTAAGTAGCAGGTTTTTTTCTTGGATTTAATCATAGCATTTAATAATCTCCCTGCTTTAGTCATCAGTCTGCAGCTTAGCAATGCAGGGTCCTAAGAACTTAAGCATTACTTCTAAATGCATTTTAGTGACGGTTTTAGTTAATTCTCATGCCCAATCGTCACGGCTTTGAATCAAGTGCAAAAAGAGAAATCTCTAACACATGGTCTACCCTTGCTCTGCTTGTAAAGCACAGAACAACAGCAGAGTGATAGTTATGACAGTGTCAGTGTTATCACTCTTTCTTCTCTTTCCATTTTTTCCCCCAATCCTCTAGCAATGAACTGAATTAGGCCTAGAATGCTTTACATATCTCTTGTTAAGCAAATTGCTACCTGTCTTTCTGAAAACCTATACAATCCATAAAAGAGGCCAATCCATGTGGTTTCATAATATTCAATACTCTTGACTACTAATTATCTTTCTTAGCTTGAGTATATTAGTCGGTTTTTCATCAATCCAATCAGTACTGTAAAGCTGGGGGTTTTTTGTGCTCAGTGCTGTGTCACTGTTGATGCCCTTTCTTACTGTTTGTATTTGGGTGAGGCATTTATGGTGTGTTTTGGGAAGGTTAGGGTTTTGGATAGGGAAAATTATTAAGTTCAAAGTATTGAGTTGGCTTGGGATGAATGTCTTGGATTCAGCTTGCTCATAAGAAGCACTGTATGTTTTGCTTTCTTTATTTGGAACATGACTTCAGAGTAATTAGAAGACATTTATTATAGGTCAGTATTTGTTATAGTGGTAGTACTGCTCACATTTTACTTGTAGTATGTGAAAGGTAAAGATAAGAGAAAACTTGGTCTAGGACCTGGTATCCATAATGTCTGCAACAGAGGAGGAGTAAGAAGGCGGCTGTCATACAAGTGCTGAAGTATACAGAGGACATAAATGACTGCATTAGTGTTGGATACTGGTGAAAACCATGTACTCATCACCTTTCAGCTTAATCTGTTTAGGTGGCATTTGAAGTTCATGTGTCTGTCATTTTCCATTTGTTTCTTTAGCCCTGCAGAATCAGGTTGTCCTGTAGTTGAGGATGAAACTCTTGGTAAAACTCTGTAACCTTAAGCCTTCTCACAGGCTGTGTTCCTTTTCATAATGACCCTGGCACCTTCATATTATTTCTTTGGATAACTTTCCCAGTGTTTCTTGTCATTCTGTTTCTTGCAGACTGTAACTGCTTCTGGACAAAGACAGTGAAGGCTGTATTTTGTTTACTGTCAGTTGTCATCCAGGCTTGATAGATACGACGTGCTCTAGTTTGGGTGATCACATCGGTTTATATTTCAGAAGCAGTACTACTGCTGGAAACAGATTCTTGTTCTCAGAACAATGTTTCTGAAATATTGTCCTGGTTTCTAAACCATGTTCCCTTCATCTTTCTGTGTTTCCTAGGACAAATTTGTTAAATGCTAAAATAGTGTGTTTAATAGCACTCTGCAACCAAGAGAAAAGAGAACAAAGCTGATAAGGAGTGTGAAAATAAGTTAGTCAGTAGCCAATGGTCTTGATTAAAGTAAATAATTTTTAAGGAGATAAAAGGTAATTAGACTTTATCAGCAAGTCCTGTTACATTATTAAGATGGAGAACTGACAAAAATACTTGCAATTTTTAACGTTTGCATAATTTGGAAAATAAGGATCAAAAAGGTTTGAATTTTATTTCTTTTATTTCTTTTATTAATATTATTTCCCTCTGCTTTTATATGTGAAATATATGTCATGTGAAGAGTAGTATGTGATTGCATTTCTATAAGTCTGTGTTTATTTGCCATACTTTTCTTTGTCAGCATCTTTTAAACAGACCCTTTATTGTATTAAAACTGTATTAAAGGGAATAAATGGCTTGATAAAAGGAGGAGTTGTTCTTCAGTCCCTATTTCAAATCCCTCTGTATTTCTAAGGAGCTATTCCCCAAAAATGTGACAAACATTTATGGATATATTGCAGTAGGAATAATTTCTGTCTTCCTTCTTTGATCTTCTTTCTCAAAGAGGACATGGGTGTCTTGAAGTTACTGCCTTGATTATTCTGGAAAAAACTTCTTTGAGAGAGAACAAAATTTAGCTCAGACCATCTGCCAAAGTTTTCCTTTTAATTTTCCTGCAGGTTTTCCAATCCATCCTACACTCTATGCTTTTAGAGCTACATTGCTAATGTTACTTGAGCTTGGTTTTCTTTTTTTTTTTTCTTTTTTAGAGAGATTTTGCATATGCAAATAAATATGCCAGAAGTTATAAGGGATATATAATATCCCTTAGCCTAGGAATAGCAGTGTACTGGGGTATTTTTCCTATTCATAACCTCCTTTCCCAGGATGAATGTTTTTTCATCAAGAACTTAGTAACATCGGCAACTCAAATATCTCATTTCCTCTTATCTGCTACTAAAAACTGAGATGAGGGACATTTTTTTCTGTTTGTTGCTAGTGTGGTTTTCTTTTATCCCAAGGTACTATTTTTTTATTCTAAGAAAAAATAGGATTGCATACCTACTTTAATTACCTTGTTTTATGGCTTGAGAAACCACGACCTTGATTTCTTGAGCACGTATTTTTCAGGTATATTAGCTATTCAAAGATCCCCCCTCCCTCTTTCTGAAATTTGTCTTCCCTGATCACTGCTCCATAGCTCATTACTATTCATATAGAGTTACCCTCTTGCTGCTCGTTGTATGTCTGCAAGGACACATATTAAATAGTTAAGACAGCAGCTGAATGACCTGAATAATAATAATGTGTAATGCAAGATCCAGAAATAAACAATATAAACAGGAAAAATTACTGCAACTTTGGAATGGCTAATTATATTGCACTTCATGTATTTTATGATACATCCTATTTGATATCTAATTATAAGTACATTTCCTATGCAATTCTTTTAATTTCTCAAGACCTTATTCTGTCACCCATACTGTCCCTGAATAGTTTCTTTAAATTGTACCTATTCACTATTGTCTGGTGCACTGATCAGCTGTGCTGGAAAGTGTCATCTATGTGTTATGTATTAGAAAATTTGGCCTTGATGATATGCGAAGCCTTTAAAAAAACATCTTTCTCCTTCTTTGATTTTGCGTGCTGACACTGGTATGTTCAGTTTCAGAAGGAAACACAGAAGGCACTGAACTCCTGGCTTTCAGTGTAATTTCTATACGAGCTCAGCAAGACATTGGTGCTCCTACTTCTGCAGGTGTCGTGTTGCCCATATATTTTCTTTTGACAATGTCCATCAGTTGAACACTCAATGCTACCGCAGGAGCTGCCTTCCACTTGTCGTGTAGGTGGACTTTCACTGATAGAACTGAAAATGAGAGATAAAAAGCTGAATTAGAACACGTTCTGGTCTGTTGTGATCACCTCTGTAAAGGAGCTAGAGAGCCATGTCAGGTGCCAAGGAACAACTCCAGTAGAACACGTGGGATGCAGAAATAGCACAACAGAGAACATTTGTACTTGATTACAGGAGAGGAACTTTTAAGCAGGGCAGAATTTTATCTCTTGGAGATAATTAGTAAACCATAGAGAAGTCTTAGATTCCTACCTGGAGATGTAATTGTAGTACAACTACATGAAAAATCTGCAATAATGACTTTTGATCCAGACAGTTTTTTAGTCTTGAGATTTTGTATTGAACCTGGGAGAGTAGAATGAAAAATTATTTTAGGTCAATGCTGGATTGTTTTGAAAAAAAGCCAGGAAACATTATGCAACTTTGAATCTGTTCTCTTATTTACTGTGCATTTGTGTGTTTCTGGTTTTGTGCTGTTTAGTAGAATATGATGTATTGGAAACTTTGTCCATATTTCTTCAAATGTACATTGCCAAGTTAGCCTACTGTCTACAAAATTTTTGTTCCACTGAAATACAGGGAAAGGAAATTGGATAACTGGGAACATTCAATATATTAAGGGTTTTGCTGTGCGTAGATTCCACTATGACAATAAATTCTGAAATTACAAAGATCTGTATGCTATAGCTACCATGTGCATAAATAATTATCTTCTGAAATAATAATAGTGATCCCGTTCTTCTTCCATTTCCTTTTTGTGGAAATTCATGAGCTCCCACTTCTCTTTTATTTGTGAGCTGTTCTGAGGTAAAATGACTTCTTTGCTCTGCCTCCCTCCCCATTTTCCCTGTTAATGATTATTCCCTTTTGCCTTGTAATTTCCAGGAACTTTCAGTCTTTGTCTTGGTGCTTAAATTTAATTATCTCCAAGCAAAAAACTGACTCCACCACTCCCTATGTATTCTGTAATCAGTTAAAATTTCTACTTCAGTCTCAGAAAATTCGCTCAGTGCGAAGTCAGGGAACATATTTTTCTAAGATATGAGAATAATTATTACTGACACATGCAAATTGAAGACTGGGTGCATGTCCATCAGAGGAGAGAATTTCCAAAAGCCAAAGCTAGCAGGAACCTCAAGAACAAAGTGCTGGGATCAGGGAATTTTTGAGGGAGTCAGCCTGAAGCTTTGCTCACTTCTGTTAAGTCTAAAATTTTTCTAATTTAATAATCCTAATATCTAATTTAACCAATCCTAGGGTCTTAAGAAGTATATATTGTTCACAACACATAGTATGGTGAATGGCATTTATTTTCGTAGATGGTTTGAAGTGCCATTTGCAAGCCTGGACTGTCTTTCTCAGTATTGTTTGTGTGTGCATGTTTATTGGTTTCCTTGTGATTTTGGACTTGGCTTCTGAAGTTTGTTACATTGCAACACCTGTCAGTAAGTATTGTGGAAAAAAAAAGCTGCCTTTAGTTATATTGAATTAATTTTAGTTCAACTGCAACATAAGTAAAGTGGTCGTCTGTGATCTGTGTTGTATTTTGTGGTTTTAAAGTTGCAAAGTCGTTCTAGAGCTTTAAAGCTGAATTTTAACAGTGTTATCAAAGGCATCTAAGCTTATCCATTAATGAGGCTTCATTCTAGGTGAGTTAACAGGCTTTCCATCCTGATCCCTTCTCTTGTTTGCAGTTGAATTTAAGGTGTTTAAACAGCAATACTAATGGTAAACTGGATTTTCTGCTGATTTTGTTCTTTGGGAGTAGAATTTAAATCTTGCTTATTAATGTTTGATAAAAGGAAGCAAAACTCCTGAAACATACTTCTTTGGTATTTCTCACTTCATGGAATTCCTGTCCTTATAAAGGTAAAAAATGAACATGAGAAAAATTTTGTTCCTAAAAGATTATTTTTCATGTACTTTCAAGATGACTTTCAAGTGTACATAATAAGTCTGCATCGATAATTACATGCAGGTTTCAGTGAGGTTTGTTCTTATTCTTGTGCGTGTACTGTGGAATTTCATCTCGGATGGGACATGGCTCAGAATCAGACCCACAGAATCACCACAGGTATCCTCCACTCATATGCCTAGAGTTGTTGTGGAGAAAATACTCCAAATTCTCCCTGTCTCACTTGGTTCTTCTGTGGCTCACTGAAAAAGCTGAAAACGCCTACCAGCTGCTTTCCCTTCTATCTGCCCCTACACATTGTGAAGGTTGTTTCTGGAACTATTTCAAGGACTGTAGATACAGCCTTCTATTAGATGGAATCAATAATTCCTATAGCAATAGCTGAATCCTCTAACCATCTCAGGTGGCTCTGGGAAACTGTTACATTATGAAAAAGTCTTATTCTGCAGAATTTGCAAAAATAATTTTCCTTGGTATTGGTATGTTTGTTGTGGTGTCATGAATAGGATATCCACAGGTTCCTACTTCCAGAAAGCATTTAATGGGAGTATAATATATAGCTTGTAAATCCAGATTAAATGAGAAATACACAGAGACTTACAGAAGTCTCAATTCCAATGACTCATTTCAGTGGTGTTTGAAAATATAAGGATTCAGAGCAAGAGCTGATTTAACAAAAAAAAAAAAAAAAAAAAAAAAAAAAAAAAAAAAAAAAAAAAAAAAAAAAAAAAAAAAAAAAAAAAAAAAAAAAAAAAAAAAAAAAAAAAAAAAAAAAAAAAAAAAAAAAAGAATGTGATCCCATAGGTTACAAGCTTGCAAAGTACCTTTCCAAACGTTTTTGCCAGGGAATTTCATCTGTGCGGTACAGGTAGCCTTTGGGAGAGCAAACCTAACAGACACTCTGGCAGTGGAGTCTGTTCTGCCCTGCTGCAGCCCCCTTACACTCCCCCACTGCTTCCTGCACACGGTGCTGACCTGCACCAGCACCCGTCTGCAAACCCTCTGGACAGTGCAGCTGCTGCAGCTCCACCACGGCAAATGTGATTACCTCAGTGTAGAACGCCTTTTAGGGAGCAGTGCTATTGATTTTGGAATAACAGCCCTTTTATCTTTCACTTATTTTTCAGCTTTCAGCGATTGGCTTTTTCTTATTATTGCTCCCATGGACCTATTTCTAAACCAGCACAATATTTGCTGTTCAGCAGAAATAAATGGCAAGGAGCATCCTCTGTCTCTTCTATGAATAATGAAGCAGCAAGGGGAGGATTTGGTCTGTAAAATCAGTAAATATATTGATGAGAAGGACAGGAAGGAATTTAACACTTGTGACTCTACATAAACCGTCTTAATTCTATGAAAGAAGCAGTTTGTTTTTTAAAAGTATTTGAAGGCAGAATTTTTGAGTACCCACTGGAAAAAGAAAAAGCGTAGGGATTGTAAATTGAGCCTTGCTTCCATTTGCAGGACTTAACATACAGAGAAAAAAAAAATCTAAAATAATGTAGTAGACTTCCATGGCTTTTCTACAGTGGCAACTACAGTGAGAGAGCCATTTCTGCCACTAGCCTCAAAACTTCTTGGGCTCAGCAGCTCTGAGCACAAGAGCCCTGAGGCTCTCTGCTTACAGGTATACAGTCCCAACTCACTTAAATATTTTGCCCTAACTAAAAGGACTTCTGCCTGCCCACCAGCAAGCAGCTTTCTGCCCCATCTCAACAGTCTGGATTAGCATCCTTGCTCAAGTGGTTGTAGACCAAATACCCTTCAACATTGTAGTGAGAAAATGACCTTCTGAACTGAAGACCTTTTACTCTCACTCTTAGTAGCCAGCCTTTCATTGGTATGTTTACCACTGCATGGACCCTGATAACCTTAAGGTTAACCTTAACAAAACAGCAGTTTCTTTCCTGTGATATTTCCAGTAAAATGACAAGTAGTGTGTTTTAAGGATAAGTTATGTAACACAAGCTCACATGCTAAATAGTATCTGAACTAAGACTCTCAGTACTCTCCATGAGTACTCACCAACAGGGTAGCGAGAACCATGTTTTCCTAACAGTGGTTGGTGGTTTTGAGTGTAACTCTCTCCCCCTGCTAAACATCTGTCAGCTGTAAACCTGAGTTGTGCATACCGTGAAAGAAGCCTGGCACAGCAAGGAACTTAATGTAAGATACCACTCCTTTGTATAAAAGTGTTAGATTGAATAGTTTTTCTTTTTCTCTACGAGCTGAAAAAAAAGTAGAGCACTGGCAATTAGGAGGAGTGTGCTGTGGGGGGAGGGTTGAAAAGGAATGCTGTTCTATACTAGTGCTAAAAGCAGAGATAAGGAGTTCATGAATGCTTGTTGTCAAGGTGGGGTTAACCCTGCCTGATAGCCTGCCTGGCAGTTTGCAAAATTCATGTTCTGTTTCTGATTGATGAACCTGGAGAACAGTCTGTGAACCAGGTTGGGGAAGGTGCTGCTGCAAAAATTCATGAGCTTTTGCCTGTATTCAACAGCAGCTGAAATCACATGAATACCACTAATGTTTTATTTTTAATATTAGGTCAGAGTTTAACCTTATAAACAAAATACTGTTAATGTTTTCTCCACATCAGATTGTTACAACATATGATGGACTGATACATGACCAAAATCTATCAGAGATTTAGAGATGCATACAGCACAGAAGTAGGAAATATTCAGGGATTTTATTATCACACAGTACTTCCATCTTTGATACAATTTTCCAAATAATTACTTCCTTCTATGGAATTCTCTGTGCCATAGGAATCCATCCTGTTTTTAATCACAGGGTTCTGAGGAATAATCAATAATGTAATTTTTATGTCCTCTACGAAGTATTTAGTGACATGAACTAGAAACGCTTTCTAAACTTGGAGTGTGAAAGTTCTTCTGCAGAGTCAAATTTCTTAAGAAACTTCTGTTTCTCACATAATGGAGGTAGCACTTTGAAAAAGGCAATAAATGTTTTTTTAATAAAAAATGAGATGACTGCAATTTGAAGCGATAAATAAAATGCAGAACAGTTAGAAAGTGCATGATAATTCTGACCTGGTTATTTCCCACTGCAGCAAGTTTTATTTGTACATTCATATTAGTATTCCTGTAAAATGTTATTGAATTTACTTTGACTAATGTGAGAAATATCCTTTTAGTGTTAGTCTGATAGTGAAAACTATGTTTGATATCGCAAGCACAAAAGCATCCTGTCATCATTTTATCTTTTGAGAAGTTCCCCAGGCCAGTCAGTTGTTAATATAAAAATTATAGAGCATAACAAAGAAGAAATTGAAGAGGAATAAATTCCTGAGATGAATTAGCACTGTAATAAGTAAAGATGAGATGACTCACTGATGGACACACTGCAGACACAGGGTTATGGTGTCCACTTCTTTTGTACTTTGGCGTTGGGTTTGGTGCTACATTTTAGCAGGGTTTATGTGGCCTCACATAAGTTTTATCTGAGCAGGAATCACTGGGCGCTGTTGAAATAGGAGTCTGTAGGAGTTAAGCTGCAATTTTAAAAGCATCTGTCCTTCTCTAGGCAGATCTTCAATGAAAGGAAAATTGGGTTGAAAAATGTTATTGCTACATAATAAGCCAGAGAATGCTTTACTGGAACAGCAAAACTTAGAAATATTGCAGTGGCTGTAAAGCATCAAATATATACATAAATATGTCAGTTGTTGCAGCTAAAAGAAAGTAGAGATATTTGTGTTTGTCAAGACTGATCTACCACATGAAATTTTGAGAAAATGCAGAAAAGAGTATAGAGCATCAGATAATATTATAGAAGTGTTAGCCAGTTTTAATTACTAAGCATTCTTTGCCTGCTCCACCCTTGCTTGTACGTCTGTTCAGGCTTTCAAGGAGATTTTCCAGGCTTGTTTTGGGGGACATTTTAATTTTGGGGTTTTGTTCAAGTTTTTTACGTTACCATTTCTTACTGGTGGTAGGGTGGGTTGGCCCCTATGGCGCCTAGGAGGTGAGGAGTTAAGTCCCGTCCCCAGCTGTCAGACACCCACAGGTGCTGCCAGCAATCCAACAATACAGCTTAATAGAGCAGTGGGAGTTTCTTGCAGTGTGGGGGTTGATAACAAGGTTAATTGGTCTCATGCACTTCATTCTCAATGGCTGGAGGACAAATCATGAGGTAGTAGAGGTATGGTGTGGAGTTGGTACAGGCAGAGAAGTAAACAAGGTAGGTTGGAGTAGTTAGTGTTCAGTGTGCAGCAGTACCTCTATACAAGGTGGCAATGACTTTTGTTGGCTGAAGTACAGCTTTTGAAGAAAGAAGCATTAATTGTGAGATACAGGTTCATGCCTGCCAGCTGCCTCAGCTGTCTGAGGAGCAGGTTATCTTAAAGTCTGTGCCCATGAGAGCTGACAGAGGCTCTTGGGCACCTGATGGGATTCATCAATGAAATCCTATGCTTTGGTCCTCTGTGGTGTAAGACCAGCTCCTTGATATCTGTCACAGCCCTTGATCCAACCTCTTGTAGTAGCTTTAGGCTGTGCAACTCTATGCTTGCCCCTGGTAGTGGCAGTTCCCTGGACAGTAGTGGGCTTCCAGCCTCACACAAAGTGCCGACCATGGCTGCACTGAGTTGCTGCTGGGACTCCTGCTCTGTAGGTGGTAGTGGTGGGGAAAGAGATCCTTGTGATCTTTGCACTGTGCAGGGCTCTCACTTCAGTGATGAGTGCTGAATGCCACAACGTTCCCACACCTCAGCTGGATTTCTGTGGTTAGACAGCACAGGGACCCAGAGCCACCCATGGGTGCTGCTGATGCTGCTACAAAAGCTGGAGGCCCAACAGCTCTTCCCTTGAAAAACTGCAAAGCACCACTGCAGATGCTGTGGGAAGTCAAAGCCTCAAGACCTGGGACAAACATGAGTTTCTTCTCCCATGGCAGAAGGTGGGAAAGAAAAGGCATTGGACAATATTGTGCAGAGAAATAGCATTCACATTCAACTTTTATTTCTTCTCCTGTGTCTTTTGTGTCTGAGGTTTTCTCTGCTATACGTCAGCCTCCTAAGAAATATAACACCTTGCAGCAGTCAGGTATGCTAGGCATTTCAAGGTCTAATTTGGTTTTCTTTGGTGGCATGTGGAATTAGGTGTGTATTTAGACCAGTGATTTTGGACTTTTTTATTTCATGTGTTTTCTTCTTAAATCTGATTTCTGCTGTAGATGTTCCTAATGGGAAGGATTAAACAAAATCATGGAAGAAAATTAAGGATTTTAAAGTAAAACTCATTTTAGTAAAAAAGTTAAGCACATAGTCACCCATTTATAATTTTTATACTGTTCTGTGTTTGTAGACTAGAACTGCTCATATTAGCTTTTTTCAATTTGCTTTATGTGTAACAAAGTATATGAAACTAAAACTAGGAAAGATTTTGGTTATTTCGTTTCTGGGAAGGATAAGTCTTCTTGGATGTGTTAGTCTCATATTGACCTTTGACAGGGCCAACAGGTTTTTGGATTGGAGTTGCAGCTTAAGTTGTTCTGTTTAGACTAATAGCACAAATGTTTAATAAAGTGTTTCCAAGTTGCTGTAGTAACACACTTGATTTTTTTTTTAAAATATACATTCTACTTTAAATTCTAACTTTTAAATCGTATTTTGAGTTGTGTTGAATTATTGAAAAGTTATCACTTAATAACTTTTTTAAAAATGACTAGCATTCTAGTGATGGTCAAGTCCTGATGAGCTTGTTACATTTTTTTGAATCATCTGCTGCTTTCTGTTACTTTCCACAAGTTTGTTTGTTGGGGAAAAAAGGAGATTAAATTGTAACTCTTCTTTCATTGAAAACCAATGTGGTTACAAAAAAACTCATGAATTCTGCTTGGAGTAAACAACCTTGTGTGTATGGAAGGCCTATTTGTTGCAAATGAGATAATTTTTGAAAATAGAATTGCAGGTATTCTTTGAAGTGAATGAATTGCTACCTTTTTTCTTAGCTCCCTATTCATTTATCTGTTTGTTTATTTATTTGAAGTTTGGGAGGATAATTTCCTTTTTAGTCCTCAGAATTGGTTTGTTAAGGTTATTTAGGAAACAAGATATATACAGACATGCAAATCATAAAGAAGCTTTCTTCTCTTTTTTTTCTTCTTTCTTCTCACATAAAGCACGGTCCTAGGAAGAGGGCAGTTAGCATGGAGCTAACACTCATGACACCAGTCCAAATGGATATAATTTTTGTTTCATGCTCATACTCCTTTATCCAAAAAAGCTGTATTTTATTAATGATTGTTTTTTCTGTATAGGGTTTTTTTTTGGGGGGGGGGTGGTTATTTTGTTTTAAATTTTGTGGGGTTTAAAAAACCACGTTGTTGTGATTCTGCCAGTATTCCTGACTACAACAATACAGAAAGCCTTTCCACCAAGTGTAACGTCAGGGAGGGTCCACGCCTTTCCAGCTTGGACCTGAAAATCCTTTCCTTCTTTCTTAATTGCCTTACAAAATGGCCTACTCCTGCAAAACCACTTCCTCGTCATGTAGGATGAATGACTGTACAAATTCTCTCCAGGAGAGAAATGCAGACCAGTCGTGTTTGGAAAACAAGACTTTGGGTGGAAGCTTCGGAAACACCAAGTTGACTAAAAACATAGATTTCTCTGAAAAGCAAAGAGATGTATCTATATCACCTTGGGAGGGTGCTTGAGTGTGACGGCCTTCCAGGTTGAGCTTGCTCAAGGAGGGGTTATGCTTCCAGATCCACTGGATGTTTCTGAATGTCTTCTTGTATAAATTAAGAAAATAGATGGAGAAAACAGGTGGAAATCTCTCTGGGGGATTTTGTTTTTAACTTGCTATAATGGTTTAATAGTTAGCAGTTAGAGCTAAGCAGGTGTTTTAAGAGCTCTTATTTAACAATTATCACTCATTTCCGGGCTTCCTGTTTGTTCAGGCTGCTGGAGAACATCACAAAATCAGCCAACTGCTCTCAAAACCTCTTTTAACCCTTTGCCATCCAGTGAAGCTGGGTAAAACCTTCTACCAAAGAACCAGGTGGCTGAAGGATGAAAGGCATAGCTGTTGGGATGCAAAGACTGTCTAGAAAATGTAAACAAGGCTCTTGAAAATCTCGAAATGTATAGGAGCATTGCATCGTTGTAAAAAGATTGTATCATTTTTTCACCCCTTAGATTAGTAATTTGAATCAATTATGAAATCAATTATGGGGAGGGAAATAAGGGAAGTTGATGGAGCTCATAGAAGTTGGAGGTTTTCCTTGGTTTGTTTTTTTTGTTGTTGTTGTTTTTTCCCTACTCTCTTAACCTTTTCCTTTAATTATTAGCCCAGGACATGACAGACACATGAGGATCTATAAAGATGATGCCATTACTTAACCATCCTTCAAAAGCTCGTGTATGCTCCATGTATTCTTTGTTCTGAATCAATGTAATAGATTAGGATTTAGAAAAAAAAATTAGAAAGTCATGAAAGATTTCTTTTTGTCTTTAGCAATTACTATTCTGTTGATAATGAGATTGCAAATGAGATTTTCATCTACTTATAACTGTTTTTCCATATATTACTGCTAAACTGTGGTGAGAGTGTAATCTTAATCAAGATTTTAAAATTAAAACACTGAGAGCACTCTAGAGTTTGGTATTTAGGCACAGAACAAACTGTGAGATTGTGAGGGCTTTTTTGGTTAGTAGTATAACAAGTCTTATTGTCAAATGGCTCACGTTATTACTTCTTCATAACATAAAATGAGTGTCAGCAGTTATTTTCTGGAGTGCATGTATAGTCTGCTTACTGCATATGTCTGTTTTTTCAGGCAGAGAGTCTTTAAGAAATTGTCTCAGTATGTTCAAAACTCCTGCTGTTCTTCCGTGAGAGATAAAAATGGAAAAAAATGCTTTTGAATTCTACTACAAGATGGAGTGCCTCTGCAGGTTGTAGAGATGAGTAAGAAAGGACCGGGTATCATTCAGTTCAGGAAATTCTGGTAGCAAGTTTAAAAGTATTACTGAATATGATGTTACAAGCGTTCTTCAGTTGAAATCACAGAGCATTTTAGTTTTTCAGCTTTAACAGGCTTAGGCTAGTTTGCGTGATAAGGAGGCAGTACAAACGGATAAAACCAATTTACATTGGGCATGCAAATAGTAAAATAGATTTGCAGTCTAATATGCTACAAATTTGGTCTTCAAAAGAGAACAGGGGAAAAACAATGTGGTTTTTTTATGCTGGTTTGGTACCTCCTTGGTTTCCTGGTAAAAAGTGCATAATAATTTCTCCTGTTTCCTTTTAAGATAAAATCCATATTCTATGGATTTCTTCTCTCCCAGACTTCCTGTTTGTTTTCTCATACCATATCTAAAATCAAATTTGAGTAATTCATCAGCAGGAATTAATAAATCCTTATATTGTAAACCTAAGGAAACAAAGCAACAGAAACCTGTGAATGGTGTCCAAGGAAAGGAACAAAAGAGTTTACTTGGAATGCCAAACAAGATTGTTATTCCTTGAAGTTACCCAGAATAGGAGGTGGGTCTTTTATCCTGGAGCTGCTACATGGGCTCAGAGTTCTCACAGGCACCCTTCAGCATTACTGCTGCAGAAATAACAATTCATTACTCTTGCTGAGAACCTACATTGTCCTGTAATGTTTTTCCAGAGCTACTCTACTGAGCTGAATGCACTGTTGGCAGCAAATTGGACTTAATACTTCAAGCATCTGATTCAGCTTATGACAAGGTCAATATTCCTGTCCCAGGTACTCAGTGCTGGTTTGGATTTGTTTTTTTTTTTCAAGGGTATGTTGAGGATTTGAAGGCACAGTCCAGGAGACTTTGAGTGCTTATTCCTATGAGAATTCCTTATATGAGGTTATGTTTTGAAAATCTAGCCTCAGTTAATTTCAAGTGGAAGTTGTCCAAATGTAGATAAATTAGCTGATAAGTAGATCCTTATGAATGACAAAATTTTTATTTTTCTTCATCCAAGCATGCTAGTAGTTGAAGTACATGCCTGAGTAGCATGTTAGATGCAGTTTTTGGGTATCGTAGTCGTCTTCTTTTCCGTCTAGTGATATATGATATGTATTTTGGAGCTGTTGTCACTTGGAACAGTCTTCCTCAAATGATCTGACTCACTGACTCTTCAGCTAGTGGCAGATCTCACTTCGGGATCTGTGTTTTATGGGAAGAAGTGGTAGAAGAGTGAAGGTATCTTTTTTACTCCTATTTTGCTTTTCTTTTTACTATAAACAACATAAATGTCTGTGATCAATTTTAGATTTTTTAGTGTGACTATTTTGTATAGATAGTAAAGACAAATAATTTACTGTTGTGTACTGTGGGCAAAAAAAATCTAAGATCAGACATTAAAGTTCAGACACTTGTTTATTTTTAAAATGTTAAGAAGGTTTAGTTGGTAAGGCTGTGATAAAGGAGCATGTCACATGTTTAAAAAACCTAGGTGTCTAGATAACTTGAGTTGACTTCTTTATAAAGAAATCTTTTCTGTATAAAGTCTACCTATTGTGCTTTTTTTTTTTTTAATTAACGCTCAACCTGGGGCTTTAACACTGAAACACAGAATTGCTCAGTTGGTGTGGAAACAGCAAGAACTAATTCAGCAGTTGAATTTGTACTCAAGTTCAAATTAATTAATATATGATGTAAGACAGTGTGAGATCACTGTATGCCCAAATTAGTGCTGTTCCTCTTCCATGTATTTTTATTCTCCGTGATAGTCTCAGAAGGAATTTCGTTCTCTTTGTTGTAGATAGCTTCTAGCAATATCAAAGGATGATTATAAAATTTTCAAGATTTCCTTTCCTTCTTTCTTCCTGACATGTGCACTGCACAGAGAAGTTTCAAGACTTCTCATGTATGTGACAACTAGAAATGGATGTGTGTGTGATTCTGAGAGATGGAACAGTAACAGATGTTCTCAAAAGCAATAAGTAATTCCATGGCAATTCATCAAGAAAGAACATGTAACCTAGGGGAAACCAGGCTTCTTGTAAAGGGAACATTCTCAGTTCCAGGTGTACAAATCAAAGACTTTGTGTATAGCAGGCTCTATTTTGGTGGGCCCGGAAATGTAACAAGTTTTCTGCAGAAAGAATCAAATCATGTAGTTCCTATAAAAGTGTGCAAGAGTGTTCTTTTAATATAATAGGAGACTTCTTGACAGTTTTGTCCCCAGGGAAGGCAAACATTTCTCCATGTTGTTTTATTTAATTTTGAAGTGCCTTAGTCTTATGTCTCTTCAATGATAACATAAAAAAATTTTTGAAAACTTCCTTGAATCTTCTGGCTTGTAACACAACCTTGCAAAATGCTTTGCTTATCTGAAACTTCAGAAAGGAAGGAATGCAATGGGCACAGAGGCTGCAGTGCCAACTTTTTAGTCCTACATCTGCCAAATAAGGCTCAAGCAGATTTGCATCTTAATTCGTTTCTAATGTGTTTTTAGTAGGTACATGAGGACTGAGCTGTTTTAAGAGAGGCTTAATGGATGTAATGTTATCATGTGCTTAGAGTCCAAAATTTAGAATTACTTTTATAATAGTACTGAGATCTCAAAAGTCTATAAATATCAGGTAGATTACATAGAAATTCCATAATGGCAAACAACAAAAGTGTGCCACAACTGAAGTTGCAAAGAAGAAAAGAAAAATCTCTGTATGTCACTCAGCTTCAGGAATTTTATGTATTGGGAGTAGGGGCTTGGCTTGTGCATGGTGTTCCATATTCCTCTGTCCTTTGAAGTTGTAGGGGGTAGTATTTTTTCCCATCTGTGGTACTTATTTTCATTTGGTTATCCTCTATCCTCCATGAATTTGCAGTTGTGTTGTGAGAATAATACAGCTTCATGAGAAGCCCCTTCTGCCCTGCATGCAGGCTGCAAAGGCATCTGATAGCAACGCTGAATGCCCAAGTTATTCTGTAGGAGGTATGAAATAGATGCTGCCAGAGGTCTCTGAACACCTCGGGACACATCCTGGGTCCCAGATAATACTGGGTTAGTGTTACTCACTCAGTAAAACTCTGTTAAAGTTTGTGATTCAGTGTGCAAAGCTGTTTCTTGTAGGCATGAAAGTTAAGAATTAATTATTGTACCCTCTGCACAAGTATATGCAAGAAGGGAGCAAAACTGAAAATAACAGTGAAGTGGGATAATACTACTACGCACTCTTTTGAGTGGTTTCCCTTTCTTCAGTCCTTAATTTCCCATAGAGTAACAGGTTTTTCTCACATTGGAAATTATTTCTGAAAATCATCCTGTGTGGGAGCTTTATTTATATTTATCTAACTTTGAGGAGTTAAAAAAAAAAAAAAACACATGTTTGTGTACACTGCTTTAAAAGTAGGAAATAGAAGCTAAATCCGGATTAATTTCCATAAGCTAAAACTGGATTAATTTTTCAGATAGAGATTTGTTGACTAGAGAGGATTTTTTTTTATACAGTAGGTACAAACTACAACTTATATCTCTGCTCAGTATCTTGCTTTCTTCAAGTAGCAAGTAGGGATCCCCATTTTCAAACTGTTCTACAAAATTTTTCTTAGTATGTCATTTCATTTTTAGCTTTATGGTGTTTTATTGTTAGCATGCATACAACCATAGAGTGAGTAAGAGAATTGATTAAACCCTAGGTTTGGAATACTACAATCAAACACAGGTCTGTTGAGACCTTCCTTTTTTGAGTTTGATAAAATTACAAAATTTAAAAGTAGAAGTGCTTTTTTCCTGACAGATTTGAGCCCAAGGGCATTGGAATATTAAAGATTCTGTGGTGAAGCTTAAAATAGAACTTCATTTGGCATTCCTGTTGAAGTTCTCTTCTTTTGAAATCTACTCTGTATTCTTCTGATGCTGCTTTCCAGAGAAAGCTGTGTGTGGTTTGTAATAAACTTGAGGGATAAGAGTATCCCTGACTGTCACTGCTTGGGCATCTTTGTTTTTGTGTCATCCGTTTAGTGGCACTTGGTAAAATAGATGTACCACAAATAGTGGAATAAGACAAAAGAAAAGCATGGGCATGCTCATAACCATTTCTGCAGTGCCAGATATTTTCAAGGAGAGTAACTCTAAGATAGACAACCAGATGATTTTGCTGTTATGTGTGTCTGATTTCTCAAAGAGAAAGTCAGTCTCTTTTATTCTGCTTTTATCAGCTGCATCCCTTTTTGTGGAGCATTTCTGTAGCACTAGAGGTGGTCATGAGAGGGAGGTGATTTAGGGGAGAGAAATAAAATTCTGTGTCGGTAAGGGTATGATTTCTTTCTGTCTCCCCAAATATGTTTCCAGTAAATGCGGAACCTTGAGGTCTGAATTTTTTTTTAATTATTTTTTTTAAATCTTTGGATGCTCTTTGAACACTGGTTTGCTATAGCCATCTGTATGAAAGACCCAGAGTCACTGACAGCAGTGACAAATTGCAGCTGGTAGGAGGTTTGGTAGTTAGATAGTAGGTAGTTAGATTTTGGACAGCTTGTTATCTTTGAAATATCTTTGAAGTTAAGTTGTTTTATTACTAAGGGTTGTTTCAGTCATCACTTCCAGGATCCTTCACAACAGCGCTTACACTGCCATTAAACACGATTCTTTATAGAAATTTTTGCAGTTTGAACTCAGTAATTTGCCTGATTCATGGACAAAGCGAGGGGAAGTACAAGGAGGATAAATGGGTGAGAGTAAAGCATACAGTTTAGTTTGACTTGTGCTCTGCTTGCTGAGCCATAGGAGAATGAAGCCATGTTTTTATTTATATTGTATTACCATTTTTAATGACTCCATAAACAAAACACTACTATTGACATGGTGCAAAAATAACAGTGATTTAAACCTCTCAGAAAGCTTGTTATTCAGTAATTTTATAGAAAATGACAAATACATTGTGATAATTAAATGTAATAGATTTTATGCTTAGCTGCTGAAATATTTTGGTATAAAAATACCTTATCAAATAACCTCTTAAATTTCTAGTAAAACTGCCATCAAACTCAAAAGTCAGAGTAGGAGGTATCTGAAGTAGCTGTTGCTCTAATAGACGTTAATTAGGCTGTGGGTCCCAGAATGAAGTGCTGTTTCTCAAACTCTCAGAATTAACTGTAATTTCCAGTATGTAACTGATGTAGAATCATGTTTTTAAAATGTGCCTTGCTTCATGGTTATAAAATCAAAGCCACATATTGTGAAACTAATTCTGAATTACATATTGATTCATTCATTGTTAATTTTGTACCTGAAAAAACTCCTTGAGAATTGATGACTGCATAGATAAAATGTCAATTCTCAAAATGCTGATGCATTTTTCTGTGTATTGTCTTTCATTCCAATAATGTTCTTTCTTGCCAAATTGCCTGTTAGATGTTTCGTGATATCTGTGCAATGTGCCTGTGCAGTCGGAGAGCTAGTCTCTCAGTTGTTTGCTGCTAGTCTCTCATGTTTGCTGCTGCTGCTCACGTTTTTACTCTGTATATTTGATAACAGAATTTGAAAGGAGGATGGAAACCTCATCTCCTTTAAATAGTAACAAAATAAATTCAAGAAAACTAGTCTGGTCTTAAGTTTATACTTTGCTGAGTCAGAGAGGTCCAGTTCCTTCCTTTGGTATTGTTCAAGGGGTGAGAGCAAAGTGAAGTAAAAAGTTCCCTGGCTTTGCAGTAAATCTGTGGTAGCAGTCAGAAAAGATGCCGTTGTCTACATTAAATTCTAAAATTTTTCGAGGAGTGAAGGGTGCAGGGGGTGAGGAGTATCAGAAGAGCCCAATGTGGCTACCAGGTTATGCCTTCTGCTTGCTTGTAGAGTGGTTGAGGGTATGCCTATTTGACAGATGTTACTTGGATCCTGTAGGATCCTGCTGTTTCAGGAGTGACAACTCTCCTCGACACCAGATTAGACAGAGTGTTCATCTTGGTCATAAAGTGGAAAAAATGTAATTAAAGTATTTCTAAAATACCTAGTAATGTTTCAGGATTACTGTTGGGACTCTTTGTGGTGTAAAAAAAAATAAATATTTTCTTTTAAAATTACCTAAGACAAAAATGAGAACAAATCTGCCAGTCAAGCTTCAGATATAACCTGATTTTTATTAGGTTTTCAAAAAATAGAGAATAAAAATTAATGATCTTAAAGAAATTTTAACAGTAAAACAACTTTTCCATTTTTTTGACTCAGCATTTCCTGAGGTATATGGAAAATGCTGCTAAATTGCTTTACTTCATTTCTGAACACCATTCCAAACTTACATAATCTCTCTCTTTTTTTTTCTTTTTTTTTTTTCTTTTTTTTTTTGAGAGTAGTATTAGAAAAATTACCAAATTGCCCAGAATTAGTCACATCTCCATGGCTGAATACTGGCTACTATTTGAACCAGATCCCAAACATGCTAACATTTTCATCTTTACTGGATCCCACTGCATCTCAAAATTCAGTAGTTTGCAACTTTATTAGCATGCACACACATATATGCAAATGTTGAATTTTTGGAGAGGGAGCATTTCTCCTTAATGGGGGAGTGGTTTGGTCATGGGATAAATTGAAAGCACTTATAAAGTCAGCTGCTTTGCAGAGAACAAAATCTGAAACAACCCAAAACAGAAATTGTGTAGACTCCTGGGAAAAGTTAAAATGCAACATATTTGACTGAGCCACAAGCAAGATATTGGACAGGGTGAGAGAATCAGGAATGGAAACAGTCCAACTGTCTTACTCTGAAATATTACACAGACATCATGAAGATCTATTGGATTCCCCAGAAGAGCCTTATTACTTAAAGGGGGGTTGCCCAGACAGTTAACAGGGTTATACTTGTGCATGAATCACTTTTATCTCACTTACTGATAAGGAAAACACTCTGCATTTAAAAAAAGGGGAAGGGGGGGGGGGAGACAAAACAAAAGAAAAATCCAAACCAAACAACCGCTGCCCCTCTCAAACCCACACAAAAACTTTCTTTCCCAATACAAAGGTAGCTTTACTTCCTTTTCTGTACTTGAAGTCTTTGGACTATTGCTGTTACTGTGGTCAAGCAAATCTTTGAGAGCTCTTTGTATACTTCTAGCAAAAGATGTAAATATGTAGTTCCCATTTCAGATCCCCTGTTAAGGTTTTTCAGATAAGACTGTTTTGAGAGTTTTGAAACAAACTTGGATAAAACTAAGTTTTGATTATAGGGTTGTCTAAGGCAGAGATTTCTGTAAGCTATGTGGGATAGTGCTCATGGAAATTGTAGGCTGATGATGG